>NC_092333.1:712068636-712370454 GCF_046630445.1 Rutidosis leptorrhynchoides
ATTCTCACATAAACTAGTTGATGGAATTCCTCAATTAAAGAATGTTCATGAGGAAGTAATATGCCAAGGATGTCAATATGGAAAGTCACACCGACTTCCATATAAGAAGTCAACAAATCGAAAACAAGGTTTGCTTGACTTGATTCATACGGACTTGATGGGGCCAACGAAAACAACAAGTTATGGCGGTCATTGCTATGTCATAGTGTTAATTGATGACTATTCTCGATTTACTTGGGTGAAATTTCTAAAGGAGAAAATTGAAGCCTTATCAAAGTTCACAGAGTTCAAAGAAGCGGTAGAATCAGAATTTGGGAGAAATGTAAAAGCTCTTAGGAGTGATAATGGTGGAGAATTCATGTCAAATGATTTCTTTACTTATTGTAAAACAAATGGTATTTCTCACCAAATGACTTGTCCGGATACTCCACAACAAAATGGGGTTTCAGAAAGAAAGATTGCTTACCTTGTTTCAATATGCTTATCTTGGTTACATGACAAGGGGCTGCCTAGGGAGCTATGGGCGGAAGCACTTCAATGTGCTTGTCATGTGTCTAATCGGTTACCATCTTGGCCAGGTACACAAAAATCATCTTTTGAGCTAGCTTATGGTGAAAAGCCTAATGTAAGCTATTTTAGGGTGTTTGGTTCTATTTGTTATGTTCATGTTCCATTCTAACCGAACCAAACTTGACCCAAAAGCTCAAAAGTGTATTTTTGTTGGTTATGATTCTCACAGGAAAGGTTGGAGGTGTATGGATCAAGAAACAAAGAAGTTTACCACTTCAAGAGATGTGGTATTTGATGAAGTGTCTTCTTAATTTTCTGAATCAAGCAAAAATGGTGAAGAAAATAGAGATTACAAATTTATGTTTCCTAGCTTCGACACTCAAGAAGAAAGTGAGAATGATGGTGTTTCTCAAAATCAAGAAGAGACGCCTATTGAAGAAGTACCAACTCAAGTTAGAAGGTCAACAAGAGAAAAAAGACAACCAAAACATCTAAGTGACTATGAGGTGAACAAAATCATAACTTGTTTCTTTTCAGGTGGCTTAACTGAAGAACCAACATGTTATGAAGAAGCTAAAGATTCTTCGGATTGGAGAAAAGCAATGCAAGAGGAGATTGATGCATTGGAAAAGAATGAAACTTGGGAGCTTGTCAAGAAACCGGAAGCATGTAAACCAGTTACTTGCAAATGGGTCTACCGTTTGAAGAAGAACTCGGATGGAACCATTAATAGGTTCAAGGCTCGGTTGGTGGTTCGTGGCTTTTGTCAAAGTTATGGGCTTGATTATGAGGAAACTTTTAGCCCCGTCTCTAAAATGGTAACGGTGAGAACAATAATCTCATTAGCGGCTTACAAAGGGTGGAAATTGTGGCAACTTGATGTGAAGAATGCTTTTCTATATGGAGAGCTTGATCGTGAGGTGTACATGGAACAACCTATTGGGTTCATTTCAAATCAATTTCCAGAATATGTGTGCCAGTTGAAGAAAGCTCTTTATGGCTTGAAACAAGCTCCGAGAGCTTGGTACGGTAAGGTTGCACAATACCTTGTCTTTTGTGGTTTTAAGATTTCTGATGCAGATTCTAGTTTGTTTGTAAAGAAAGAACCAGGTTTCCATGTTTTGGTATTATTATATGTTGATGACATGATTATCACCGGAGGAAACGAGTCAGAAATCTCTCATTTAAGTGATGATCTTTCGGTTCATTTTGAAATGAAGAATCTGGGGGAGATTGGATGTTTTCTTGGCTTGGAAGTCCATAAATTAGAAAACGGGTACTTTATCTCTCAAAGGGGTTATGCAAGAAGTCTCTTGGAACGTTTCAACATGGGGGAGTCAAAGCCTATGACTACTCCAATGGAACCAAACCTCAAAATGAAGAAAGATCAAGGAAAAGAGCTCAAGGATGTGAAGTTGTTCCGACAAATGGTTGGGAGTTTGATCTATCTAACCATCACAAGGCCGGAAATTTCTTACTCGGTTGGCATTGTTTCTCAATTTATGCAATGTCCAACTAATGTTCATCTTGATGCAGCAAAAAGGATCCTTCGTTATGTGAAAGGATCAATGGGTCACGGTTTGTGGTACAAGAAGTGTGATCATGTTTTGTTAAATGGTTTCGTGGATGCAGATTGGATGGGAGACACAAATGATCGCCATTCAACTTCGGGTTACTGTTTTAACATGGGTTCCGCGGTTATTTCCTGGTGTAGCAAGAAGCAAGATGTTGTTGCTTTGTCTAGCACGGAAGCAGAATACATAGCTGCAACAATGTCGGCTCAAGAATGTATTTGGTTAAGAAGATTGATTGGTGACATACTTGAAAAAGTAGATTATGTTGTCAAATTGAAATGTGACAACGAAAGTGCAATCAAGCTTGCTTCGAATCCCGTGTTTCATGCCCGTACTAAGCATATAGAAATGAGATATCATTTTATTCGTGAAAAGGTTCTTAGCGAGGAAATCGAGCTAGCAAACGTAAGGACAAATGCTCAAGTAGCCGACATCTTTACTAAAGCTCTAATGAAAACCAAGTTCATGGAATTTCGAGAAACGTTGAGGATTATTGATCAAGAGTTTGCACTAAGGGGGAGTGTTAAAATATTAGTGCAATCTAATTAAATGGATTCTATTGTCACAAGATATATCTTGTAGAGATTTTTGCATATCTCTAAGATATTTTACATTTAATATAGAGATTTTGCATATCTCTAAGATATCTTGCATTTAATATAGAGATTATAGGATATCTCTTTTATATCTAGCATTTAATATTTCTTAGGTATAGTTGGTTTGCAATTATTATGCATTTAATATTTCTCTTGTATTTAAAGAGGTAGTATGTAACATTTGAAAATAAGGAAAACCATTTACAATACACTTCAAGTTTGTACATTCTTTGTTCATATTTTGTTTACTAAACTTCTATTCTAGCAAGTTATTAATTATTTTACTTGCTATATCTGATATCGTTTTTACAGATTTCCCAACCGATGGATATATGTTGAGTCTACCTTGTAGCACCCAACCACAATCTAGAATCGGAATTGCATACCGCAAGGCTCACTCTGTGACGACCCGAAAATTTCCGACCAAATTTAAATTTAAACTTAATCTTTATATAGTTTCAACATGATAAGCAAAGTCTATTAAACCGAGTCTCAAAATTTTTGAACTGTTTTCATATATGCATTTACCCTTCGACCATTTTTGACGATTCACGAACAATTAATTGTAAATAGATATGTGTGTATATATATAAATAATAATTGAAAATATAATTTGAAATATTATATGTTGTTGTTATTAAAATTAATTATGTAACATAAAATAAAAATATCATATTATGATAATTATTATTTAAAACACATCTATATAAATAAAGTATATTAAATATATATTTTGTGATTTTGAATCTGTATAGTAAACGACAGTAACACTCAATTGTCATTCGATCGATATTAAGCAAATTAAATTCAAACTTATATGATATTGGAAATAAACGGTGATCCGAAAACGAGTGATATAAATTATAGGCTTATTAAAAGTATATTTAGGATCTAATTATTAAATTTTAACACTTTTTATATTTTACCCAGGATCGAGCACGGACAGTGATTTAATTTTATTTAAATAATTAATGACCAATTTTATAATAATAACTAAAATAAATAAATATAATTTATGTAAAATTTTGGGATTGTTCTATGGTCTTTTATCCGCTACTAATTATCAACGGAGTACGATATAGCACTCCGTGTAAAACTGTCGGCAGAGTAATAAGTTAATTAAACCGTGAATGTGATATATCAATCAAGATCAATGTATCAGTTCTTTTGTCATAATCTCTAATCTATATATGCACATACACATATGGCATAGATATTAAACAAACCACTTAATAATGGATCCGTGAATTAGGATTAGTAAAGGAGATTTCACTGTTTATGATTGAGCTACTGTGTTTGTATGTTTATATGTAATGCATATTTATTTATGGTATTCAATAACCAAACAAGAATGACAACCCCACCATCTCTTACTTTCTGCTAATTGTTTCCACCTGGTGAATGTCATCCTTGAATTGAAGCATCTTTCATAGTCACTGATGGTGCTTAATATCTATTCTATATTACTTTACTATCTATATAATTTTACATATAGAATTTCAGTGGAGAGATATGACCAAACCATCTTCACTTCGCCCATTCCCAATTATTTCTTCTTCTCTATATTACTCCCTCACTCTTGCAACCATCATCACCACCATCGATCATTAGACATTACCACATTCTAACACCAATATCCACCTCACCACAAAACCACTAACCTCACATGATTAAGTTAACAAACAAACACCCTCATCTCGTGCAACCTACAATCTCCTCGTTATAGTTGTTGATCTAATGTCTCCTGTTTAATCACGGACGAACCACCCTCACCACTTTGATCAACCACCGTTGAAATGTCCCATTCATATTGATTATAAACGTTCCATATTAATTGATTTCGTTGCGAGGTTTTGACCTCTATATTAGACGTTTTTAAAAGACTGCATTCGTTTTTAAAACAAACCATAACCTTTATTTTATCGACAAGGTTAAAAGGACACCACCTAGATTATCAGAAATGATAATCTAAAAATATCACACTTACACACTACCAATACATATTGGTTTACAATATTAATATGTTACAACAAAGTAAATCTCGAATGCAGTTTTAAACAATATTATACAAGCATGCTGACACCAAGTCTTGTCCATATATTAGCATGCAACAGCGGAAACTCTTAATAATCACCTGAGAATAAATATGCTTTAAACGTCAAAAAAATGTTGGTGAGTTATAGGTTTAACGTATATATTATCAAATTAATATAATAGACCACAAGATTTCATTTATTCAATAATCCTACACTCGCAAGTGTATAAAAATCATTCTATGATGAACACCTGTTAACCGACATTAACATAATGCATATAGAATATTCCCCACATACTCGCAAGTATGTCATAAATTGGAAATCGCAATCACCATATAAATCGAAGTATTAAAGCATTCCAAATTCCAGAATGGGGTTTGTTAGGCCCATAGATCTATCTTTAAGATTCGCTTCAATTAGGGGTCATTTTTCTAATTCTTAGGCTACCAGACTTGAAGGGGCAATATTCGGTTTAATAATCCAACCATAGAATGTAGTTTCGCGTACTTGTGTCTATTTTGTAAAACATTTAGAAAGCTACATGTATTCTCATCCCAAAAATATTAGATTTTAAAAGTGGGACTATAACTCACTTTCACAGATTTTTACTTCGTCGGGAAGTAAGACTTGGCCACTGGTCGATTCACAAACCTATAACAAATATGTACATATATATCAAAGTATGTTCAAAATATATTTACAACATTTTTAATACGTTTTACTGTTTTAAGTTTATTAAGTCAGCTGTCCTCGTTAGTAACCTACAACTAGTTGTCCACAGTTAGATGTACAGAAATAAATGGATATATATTATCTTGAATCAATCTGTGACCCAGTGTATACACATCTTAGGCTAAATCACAACTCAAAGTATATATATTTTTGGAATCAACCTCAACCCTGTATAGCTAACTCCAACATTACTGCATATAGAGTGTCTATGGTTGTTCCAAATAATATATACACATGGGTCGATATGATATGTCAAAACATTTGCATACGTGTCTATGGTATCCCAAGATTACATAATATATTAGAATACATGTATAATACAATATGAGTTAGCTAGGATATGATTAATATAGATTTGTTACCAATTTTCACGTAGTTACAACAAGCAAATATATCCAATCTTGTTTTACCTATAACTTCTTCGTTTTAAATCCGTTTTGAGTGATTCAAGTTGCTATGGTTTCATATTGAACTTAAGTTTATGAATATAAATAGAAAAAGTATAAGTTTATAGTCGGAAATACAGGTTACAAGTCGTTTTTGTAAAGGTAGTTATTTCAGTCGAAAGAACGACGTCTAGATGACCATTTTGGAAAACATAATTACACTTTGAGTTTAACCATGATTTTTGGATATAGTTTCATGTTCATAAGAAAAATCATTTTCCCAGAAGAACAACTTTTAAATCAAATTTTATCATAGTTTTTAATTAACTAACCCAAAACAGCCCGCGGTGTTACTACGACGGCGTATATCCCGTTTTACGGTGTTTTTCATGTTTTCAGGTTTTAAATCATTAAGTTAGCATATCATATAGATATAGAAAATGTGTTTAGTTGATTTTAAAAGTCAAGTTAGAAGGATTAACTTTTGTTTGCGAACAAGTTTAGAATTAACTAAACTATGTTCTAGTGATTACATGTTCAAATCTTCGAATAAGATAGTTATACATATAAGAATCGAATGATGTTATGAACATCATTACTACCTCAAGTTTAGTAGGTAAACCTACTAGAAATGATGAAAAATAACTTGAGCTTCAAAGGATCTTTGATGGCTTGGAAGTTCTTGAAATAGAATCATGACACAAAAACAAGTTCAAGTAAGATTATTACTCGAATTAAGATAGTTATAGTTATAGAAATTGAATCAAAGCTTGAATATGAATATTACCTTGATTTAGAAAGATAACCTACTATAAATAACAAAGGTTTCTTGATCTTAGATGATTGCTTGGAATGGATTAGGAAACTTGGAAGTAAACTTGTAAACTTGGAAGTGTTCTTGATGTGTTCTTGAGTAATTGTTTTTATGATAATTATAGGTAATAACCAAAGCTTGTATTTGATGATTTTTGCTAGAAAAATAGTAACTTAGACGTTCATGGAAGAGTGTGTGTGCTTTGAGAGAGAATTGGGAAGCAAAATTGGAAGTGAAATGAAGTAGGTGGTGAGTGGTGAAGGTGAGTGGGGTCGAAAGGAGTTCTTGTTTTTGTTTCCTTGCACATAAGTCATGCTAGATGTTAAATGATGGTTCCCACATGGTTAGGTGACTCACATGGGCTACTAAGAGCTGATCATTGGAGTGTATATACCAATAGTAAATACATTTAGAAGCTGTGTATTGTACAAGTACAAATACGAGTGCATACGAGTAGAATTGTTGATGAAAATGAATGAGGATATAATCGTAAGCATTTTTGTTAAGTAGAAGTACTTGGATAAGTGTCTTGAAGTCTTTCAAAAGTGTATGAATACATATTAAAACACTACATGTATATACATTTTAACTGAGTCATTAAGTCATCGTTAGTCATTACATGTAAATGTTGTTTCGAAACCTTTAAGTTAACGATCTTGTTAAATGTTATTAACACATTGTTTATTATATCTAATGAGATGTTAAATTATTACATTATCATGATATAATGATGTATTAATATATCTTAATATGATATATATACAGTTAAATGTCGTTACAACGATAATCGTTACATATATGTCTCGTTTCGAAATCCTTAAGTTAGTAGTCTTGTTTTTACATATGTAGTTCATTGTTATTATACTTAATGATATGTTTACTTATCATTTAACATGTTTATATATAGTGTATCAATATCTTAAAATGATTCATATGTAATTAGTAAGACGTTGTTATAACGATAATCGTTATATATACCGTTTTCAAGTTTCTTAATTCAATAGTCTCATTTTTATGTATATAACTCATTCTTAAAATACTTAATGAGGTACATACTTATCATAATATCATGATAACTATATATATATATATATATATATATATATATATATATATATATATATATATATATATATATATATATATATATATATCCATTTGTATGTCATCATATAGTTTTTACAAGTTTTAACGTTCGTGAATCGCCGGTCAACTTGGGTGGTCAATTGTCTATATAAAACATATTTCAATTAATCAAGTATTAATAATTTTGATTGCTTAACATGTTGGAAACACTTAATCATGTAAATATCAATTTCATTTAATATATATAAACATGGAAAAGTTCGGGTCACTACAGTACCTACCCGTTAAATAAATTTCGTCCCGAAATTTTAAGCAGTTGGAGGTGTTGACGTATCTTCCGGAAATAGGTGTGGTTATTTCTTCTTCATCTGATCTTCTCATTCCCAGGTGAACTCGGGTCCTCTACACGCATTCCATCGAACCTTAACAATTGGTATCTTGTTTTGCTTAAGTCTTTTAACCTCACGATCCATTATTTTGACAGGTTCTTCGATGAATTGAAGTTTTTCGTTGATTTGGATTTCGTCTAACGGAATAGTGAGATTTCTTTTTAGCAAAACATTTCTTCAAATTTGAGACGTGGAAAGTGTTATGTACAGCCGCGATTTGTTGAGGTAACTCAAGTCGGTAAGCTACTGGTCCGACACGATCAATAATCTTGAATGGTCCAATATACCTTGGATTTAATTTTCCTCGTTTACCAAATCGAACAACGCCTTTCCAAGGTGCAACTTTAAGCATAACCATCTCTCCAATTTCAAATTCTATATCTTTTCTTTTAATGTCAGCGTAGCTCTTTTGTCGATTTTGGACGGTTTTCAACCGTTGTTGAATTTGGATGATCTTCTCGGTAGTTTCTTGTATTATCTCCGGACCCGTAATCTGTCTATCCCCCATTTCACTCCAAAAAATCGGAGATCTGCACTTTCTACCATAAAGTGCTTCAAACGGCGCCATCTCAATGCTTGAATTGTAGCTGTTGTTGTAGGAAAATTCTGCTAACGGTAGATGTCAATCCCAACTGTTTCCGAAATCAATAACACATGCTCGTAGCATGTATTCAAGAGTTTGTATCGTCCTTTCGCTCTGCCCATCAGTTTGTGGATGATAGGCAGTACTCATGTCTAGACGAGTTCCTAATGCTTGCTGTAATGTCTGCCAGAATCTTGAAATAAATCTGCCATCCCTATCAGAGATAATAGAGATTGGTATTCCATGTCTGGAGATGACTTCCTTCAAATACAGTCGTGCTAACTTCTCCATCTTGTCATCTTCTATTATTGGCAGGAAGTGTGCTGATTTGGTGAGACGATCAACTATTACCCAAATAGTATCAAAACCACTTGCAGTCCTTGGTAATTTAGTGATGAAATCTATGGTAATGTTTTCCCATTTCCATTCCGGGAATTCGGGTTGTTGAAGTAAACCTGATGGTTTCTGATGCTCAGCTTTGACCTTAGAACACGTCAAACATTCTCCTACATATTTAGCAACATTGGCTTTCATACCCGGCCACCAAAAATGTTTCTTGAGATCCTTGTACATCTTCCCCGTTCCAGGATGTATTGAGTATCTGGTTTTATGAGCTTCTCTAAGTACCATTTCTCTCATATCTCCAAATTTTGGTACCCAAATCCTTTCAGCCCTATACCGGGTTCCGTCTTCCAGTATATTAAGATGCTTCTCTGATCCTTTGGGTATTTCATCCTTTAAATTTCCTTCTTTTAGAACTCCTTGTTGCGCCTCCTTTATTTGAGTAGTAAGGTTATTGTGAATCATTATATTCATAGCTTTTACTCGAATGGGTTCTCTGTCCTTTCTGCTCAAGGCGTCGACTATCACATTTGCCTTCCCTGGGTGGTAACGAATCTCGAAATCGTAATCATTTAATAACTCAATCCACCTACGCTGTCTCATGTTTAGTTGTTTCTGATTAAATATGTGTTGGAGACTTTTGTGATCGGTATATATAATACTTTTGACCCCATATAAGTAGTGCCTCCAAGTCTTTAATGCAAAAACAACTGTGCCTAATTTCAAATCATGCGTTGTATAATTCTGCTCATGAATCTTCAATTGTCTAGACGCATAAGCAATTACCTTCGTTCGTTGCATTAATACACAACCGAGACCTTGCTTTGAGGCGTCACAATATATCACAAAATCATCATTCCCTTCAGGTAATGACAATATAAGTGTCGTAGTTAACTTTTTCTTCAACAATTGAAACGCTTTCTCCTGCACATCCTTCCATTCAAATTTCTTCCCTTTATGCGTTAATGCAGTCAAGGGTTTTGCTATTTTGGAAAAATCTTGGATGAATCTTCTGTAGTAACCAGCCAATCCTAAAAATTAACGTATATGCTTCGGAGTTTTCGGGGTTTCCCACTTTTCAACGGTTTCAATCTTTGCCGGATCCACCTGAATACCTTCTTTGTTCACTATGTGACCGAGGAATTGAACTTCTTCCAACCAAAATGCACACTTTGAAAATTTAGCGTACAGTTTTTCTTTCCTCAACAACTCTAGCACTTTTCTCAAATGTTCTTCATGCTCTTGATCATTCTTTGAGTAAATAAGTATGTCATCGATGAAAACAATGACAAACTTGTCAAGGTATGGTCCACTCACTCGGTTCATGAGGTCCATGAACACAGCTGGTGCGTTAGTCAACCAGAACGGCATAACCATAAACTCGTAATGACCGTAACGCGTTCTGAAAGTAGTCTTCGGAATATCATCCTCCTTCACCCGCATTTGATGATACCCAGAACGTAAATTAATCTTCGAATAAACTGACGAGCCTTGTAGTTGATCAAATAAGTCGTCAATTCTCGGTAGTGGATAACGGTTCTTGATAGTAAGTTTGTTCTGTTACAACCCAGAAATTTCCAACCAAATTTAAACTTTAATCTTTATATGTTTCCGACACGATAAGCAATATTTGTTAAGTTAAATTTCAAGAATTTTAAACTATGTTCATACATTCATTCAACCTCGACCAAGTTCCAACGATTCACGAACCATTAAACGAATATGATTATATATGTATATGTGTATATATATTATAACTTGAAACGTAAACAAATATTAGATTAAATACTTTATATGATTGTATCTGTTTCAAAATGTTTATCAATGGAATTAGAAGATAAGATCAAATGATTGAATTATCAGATATATTGAATTATTATTACAAGTCTCTGTTGAAAGGCCCGCGTTGATTTGAGAAATCTTTTCATTTTAACAATATTCGGAAAATGGTAAAGTGATTTTTAAATAAGAACAAATTGTCAATCATTGAGAACTAGACAAAGGATAGTGGAAGATTGAATCTCATAAAGACTCGATTGATCTATTTAGTTTCAAACGTACAAAAACGTTTTCAGTTTAAAAAGAACTTTATTATTAAAACGTATATAACTTTTATAAATATCTAGAACCATTTTTGACAACTCATTACTTAACTAGTATGATAAAGATAATGATATTTATATTTTATTTTATTAAATATATATAACGATTTAAATTAATATTATATATATTTATACGCGTATTATACGTACATAGTTTTATACTTTTACTATACTTAAACTTTACCTTTACTTTATTTTTACTTTACTTTAAATTTAATAATTCACTTTAATAATTCATACTTTAATAATTCATATTTTAATAATTCACTTTAATAATTCATACTTTAATAATTCACTTTAATAATTCATACTTTAATAATTCACTTTAATAATTCATACTTTAATAATTCACTTTAATAATTCATACTTTAATAATTCACTTTAATAATTCAAAAATCTATTATAAATAGAATTCAATAGGTTTCATTATTTCATAGAAACTTGAAAATATTTTTCTCTAAACTCTCTCAATCGATTTACATATATATATTTACTCCGTATTATTTCAAGATATTATTAGTATACATAAAATATTACGACGGAGTGCTGTCCGAGTGATTTCGAAATTGTTTTTCGAGTGGGATAGGATTAAGGAAATTATGGGTTATAGCTATGGAGGTGATTGAGTATGGTTCATGGGTATGCTCATGAGGTCAATATAGTGTTTATCATTTCCGTTGCGTCTACGTACATTTCCTGCAATATTGAATCTCAATATTGATACGTGAGTACTCATAATTTAACTTTTACATACTAATAGTGTATCCCTGACTAGTGCTCGAGTATTTAGGATTATGTATGCTTGTACTTTTGATATTGCCCTTAGACAGGTTAGGTTGAATCTTGAATTAGTTACACTTGTGGTTGAGATAAGGTATAAGATATGCATGTCCTTGAAAAGCTAGCGAAAAATTAAGAACTTTTCCTTTAGATATAGAAGGGTTTCGATGAACGGATTAGAAGTTATAATCAATTGAATTTTCGATATTTTTATTAAAAATGATTATTATTATCGTCGTTTTTATCGTCGTTCTAGTTTTATCTTATTATTATCTTATTATTATTATCTTTATCAATAAAAGGGATTTATCATTAAAAATTATTATTTTTTTATTATTACTATCGTTATTATCGTTAAAGTTATAATTAGTATTATTATTATTATCTAATTATTATTATTATTATTATTATTATTATTATTATTATTATTATTATTATTATTATTATTATTATTATTATTGGTATTATTATTATTATTATTATTATCATTATTAATATATATATCATTATTTAAAAATGGTTATTGTTATTGTTATTATTATTACTACTATATTATCATTAAGATAATTATTAGTATTATCGTTAATAATATTATAGTAACTATCATTATTAATATTAGTGTAATTAAAACAAATATTTGTAACACCTAATTATTTTGATTACTATTATTATCATTATTTTGAGCACGATATAAAAGACGATTAAAAGCTATTAAACAAAACGATTAGGAAATAATGTGTAAGAGTATCATGATGAAATTAAAATATTATAAGATATTGATTTAGATAAAATTATCGTTCTTATTATTTTTATCATTACTATTATTATTAAAAGTATCGTTAGTATTAAAACTATCATTTTAACAAAAATTATCATTTTAATAGAAATGTCATTGTTACTATAAAATATCATTATTATTATTATTATTTTAAATAGAATTATTATTTTAAAGATAATATTAAAAATTATCGTAAATATTAAAGATATCGTAATTAGAATTATCGTTTTATCATAATGTCAACTTAGTAATTATAAATAATGATATTTTTATAATAATAATTATTATTACAAAATAATACAACTTTTACTTACTATCATTATAGATATTATTTTATCAAATAAATATGTGATACAAACATATTTTACTATGTGTAATAACTTACTTTAATAATACCTATCATATTATTTTTATGATATTAAATGAACCCTATAAATTTTATTACTTAATATATATAAAAGTATATTTTATTATATAAATTTAATATAAAATTTTATTTATTAATAAATAAAGTATATTATTTACTCTAATAAATCTTTTAAAAATATTTAAAAATATAAAACGACGATATTTAAACTACATATTAATCATGTATAGATTTTTGGAAATTATTTTGAGTCAAATTTACTTTTATTGACTTTTGCATATTAGTCTCGAGCATTAGGATTGTGGTACACTATGACTTGACCTAATTTGTTAGACAAATATTGACCAACATATAATTATATATAATTAATTTAGGTTCGTGAATCCGAGGCCAACCTTGCACTTGTTCCATGACGTTATATGTATTTTTACTATGAAATACAGTATGGTGAGTTTTCATTTGCCTTTTTACCCTTTATATTTTTGGGCTGAGAATACATGCGCTGCTTTTATAAATGATTTACAAAATAGACACAAGTACGTGAAACTACATTCTATGGTTGAATTATCGAAATCGAATATGCCCCTTTTTATTAAAGTCTGGTAATCTAAGAATTAGGGAACAGACACCCTAATTGACGCGAATCCTAAAGATAGATCTATTGGGCCTAACAAACCCCATCCAAAGTACCGGATGCTTTAGTACTTCGAAATTTATATCATGTCTGAAGGAGGTTCCCGGAATGATAGGGGATATTCTTATATGTATCCAGTTAATGTCGGTTACCAGGTGTTCACCATATGAATGATTATTTTTGTCTCTATGCATGGGACGTATATTTATGAGAACTGGAAATGAAATTCTTGTGGTCTATTAAAATGATGAAAATAAATGATTATGATAAACTAATGAACTCACCAACCTTTTGGTTGACACTTTAAAGCATGTTTATTCTCAGGTGTTAAAGAAATCTTCCGCTGTGCATTTGCTCATTTTAAAGATATTACTTGGAGTCTTTCATAGCATATTTCGAAGAATGTTGCATTCGAGTCATTGAGTTCATCAAAGATTATTATTAAATCAATTTATAGTTGGAGAGTGGATATTATGAAATGGTATGCATGTCTGTCAATTTTCGATGTAAAGAAAGATTGTCTTTTAAAAACGAATGCAATGTTTGTAAAATGTATCATATAGAGGTCAAATACCTCGCAATGTAATCAACTATTGTGAATCGTTTATAATGTATATGAACGGGTCCTTTCATGTTCAACTCACCACGGTGGTCTTAGAGAACCAGGTCTGCATTAGTGTGTCTAACTGATAAGTCGATAGGATGCATTAGTGAGTCTGGACTTCGACCGTGTCTGCATGTCAAAAGTTTTGCTTATCATTTTGTGTCGAAAATTAACTACTTATCATCCTCAGAAAATTATCTGCTTATCATTTTTAGTCTAAGACACGTCTTGCTGCATTGATTGCATGAATAGTGTATAGACAAAAATTCATATGTTAGCATATCTGCTAAATCATATCTTATCGTATATGTTACTTTAAACTTTGCCTGACATATCCCGCAAAGTCCTCCATAATCTACGAAATCTTTTGATCTATATATATATATTCTATGTAATTAGAATACCATCCGTTAGCCAAAATCATTTCATATCGAAAAAAAAAAATCCTTTATTCAATCGTACGAAATGGAATTCGTCATCAGTTCAAGTCACTCAGATTCCGAAATGGAATCCCATTCAAGCTCCGAAAGCAGTGTGACCAGAATAGATCAACCAATCAGTCATCACCTATTCTGGATGAATTGGGGATGGGTTCGTAGCCTCCTCAATCATTGGAGACAAGAAGAAGGTGATCCCTTCCATCCACCACATTGCCCTCTTGACGAAGAACCTGAAGCACTTACCGGCGAACCTGTCCGAAACACCATGTTCTCGTTCATTTCCAGAGTATCTCGTCACGATTATATATTACATCAAATTTTAGATTTTATTTATCCGCTTGTCCGAACCGACAATCACCCCGGTGTAATAGAAGAAGTCAACGAGCTTCGCGCTCGGGTAGTGGCTTTGGAGAATATGGTGCAGAGATTACAAACACCAGCAGCAGCATCAGCAGCATAACCAGTACCACCATCATCAACGCCAACAGTACCATTACCACCTCCAACCATAACCGCGTCGTAAACCTCAACTTGAGCATCAACGTCATACGCACCATAGATACCAAGGAGTACCAACAACAATAACTGACGAAGTATTAATTCATAACTTCATTGGAGAAACATTCCGCGGCGATTATGTATTCTCTAAAGTCTTAGAGATTATCTAATCTAGCCCTAACCATAAATCAGTTAAGCAAACCAAAATGATAGAAGGAAGAGTAGAAACCCTGATAAAAATGGTGTGTGATTAACAAGCTAAACTTGCTTTACCAACAGCATCAACAGTACCGTCAGCATTACTAGCATCGTCAGTACAGTCAACATCCGAATCAACAACACCGATAACATCACAAACTCCGTCAGTTCAAGAATCACTGTGGACATCATTACGAATCAATAACGTGTATATTGTATCAACGAGTTATGAAGAATTAACTCATTCCCTCTGAAGAAATTATATGTATATTATATATATATATATATATATATATATATATATATATATATATATATATATTTGAAATAAATCTTTCCGTGCTAAGCTATTGTGTGTGAATCTTAACTACTCGGTTAATTCATATTACAAATATGCAATAATGTACGTCCTTCAGCCGCAACTTAACCAGCGTTAACTACAATCTCTGTCGCAATTCAACAAATTCCAATTCATAATAAATCAAGTATATATTTGATTTTACACTTTCATCATCGATGTACCCGAAACTTTTCAGATAACATCATTCGTACTTTGCAAAATTCACAAGAATTCCACGAACCGAACATCATACATCAACAAATAACGAAGTATTGATTCATAATTTCAATGTCATTAAAGAAATACTGCGTAAAAGTTATGTACTTTTTAAAGCCTTTAGGGATTATTCAATCTAGTTTCAACCGTAAATCAAATGAGTTTAATTTAACATTAACTCATTAAATCTATGTTACATCTGAAGAAAATATACATATATATATATATATATATATATATATATATATATATATATATATATATATATATATATATATATATATATATATATATATTTTCATAAAGACTGTAATAAAATTCTTTTGTACAAAATATTAATTGTGAAATTTTTTTTTAACGGGTAGGTAATACCCGAGAGATATATAAATTCACAAATAATATGTTACGTTCTTCGAATCTGATTCAGCAAATCATCCATTATACTCCCTACTTTCACAACAATATACATTCTTTTATAGAAATCAAAACAACCATACTCATTCAAAATTTAATTACATATTCTGATTTTGAAATCTCAAAATTCAACTCGAGATATGACCAAAATCATCACTCTTAGATCCTTACATCTTTCACAAGCTATATTTTGACTTCAAAACTGTGTTAGAACATCAAATGTATGTTAACGATTACAATATGTGTTCAAACCCTTCGAAAATTTCTGAAGACACTTCGAATGATGAGCAATCGAGATGATGATCCAACCACATGTTACCCACAGTTATATACCCGAAAAACTCTTGAAACCAAAGTAAAAGTTTAAACAACGTATCCGCATCAGATTCTTTGGCATTTATTAGCAAAAATAACTTTGCGACTCCTATTCAAAGTAGCCAGTTTTGTCACAGCTCTAGCAAGTCAACTTTGACTTTTCAGTCAGACTAACCTTATTATAACCTTGAGATATACACCATCGTTACCAGGGAACCTTTTACATTCCACCACATTATTAGCAGATGTACCAACAACTTCATTACCCTTTGACTTTAGCCTCTCCAAAAAGTCATTATAATTATTTATTGAAACCCCATTATTTACTCATTCGCATCTTGTAATGAGAATTGCCATACGAATTATTGAGAATTAGCAATCAGTATTTTGAAATCTCGCAGCATGTCTACGCCAACAGTTATATGTGTATATATAACGTCTATCTTCTGGACTTAATTTGAATGTGAAGTTTCTGAAAAACACTCCGAACTACGAATTGGTTCTCCGAAAATGGAAAAAATGCTGATGAAGCAGCAAAAACTATAAACGACTTTAAACGGTAAAAGCTGGATGATAATGATGAAGTGTGCTAGCAAAGAGCAGAAAAAGAGAAGTTTTGTAACTGAAAAACGGATTGAGCAAAGTAGGAAGGAGGCTGTGGACAAATTACAAAGACTGAACCTGACTTCAAAGGATCCAAATGATTCAGTACCTGCTGAAGTCATTAACGAATACCTTGCTCCTGACTCTAAACCCCTGCAGACAATATTCTTCATCATCCTCTGATATTAGAAATTCTAAAATATCATCATATCTTTCATTATAAATATCCTCCATATTTCTGAAGATATTTTCTTAATTTTTCTTATTTGAAATCATCTACCTTTTCGCGCTATCTGTATTACATCATAAAAGAAACTATTTTAGTTTCTAAATTCTGAAACATTCAAGTTTAAAATAGGAATATTTTGAAGTAGTGTTGGGAACTGAAGCATGAATTAGTATAATATAATGACAATTGATCAACGTGATTATATTACAGTAAGTCATGCTGAGTTTCTAAATGGAACGTGATGATTCACAGATCATAACATCATCATGTGCCATGTTATACGACTCTTGTATTCTATTTAACCTCTAAAATATCAAGAAAATATTTCTTGATAATTCGGCCTTTTCCAAGGTATTCTAGTAATTTAACAAGTTAAGATCGTGCCATCACAATTTCCTTCCTAGAACATTAACAATGTTCATTCCGAAATTCATATCTGTGAATTCTGGACCATTACAAGCGGTGCTTAATCGCAAGAAGAAGAAACGAAAGGACAAAACTCCGAAATAGAAATTGGGGTATAAATTGCAGCAAATAAAAGAGAGCATTAACTGTGAATGATAATGATTATAGAAGACAGAAGCAGAGACTTTGAAATATAAGGGAACATATAAAGCCCAACGATAAACCAGAAATTATAAGCCATATATATCGATGCATATAGCAATATAAAGACTCGGGAGAACTAGAAACACTATAAACCCAAGAGTATAGTAGAAGTAAATAGATTCTTCCGGCGGTAGATGAAAAAGAAGAATGACCGATATGAAAGTTAGAAGTATATCGAGAATCAGAACTGGATGGAGCATATTGATGAATACTTTAAAATATGAGTTGAGGGGGAAAGAATAGAAGGTGATGAAACATGACTAGGAACTTAGAAATCAACAGATTTAACTCACACAATGGCAGAATAAGTGAATCAAACCCTCTAGTGAATAGGTTAAGTTTTTTTTTGATTAATTTAGTCAAACCACAACTAAATCAAGTGTGATTAGATCAACACCTAGAGCTATTATTCACCACCTGGGTGATTTGGACTGAGAGAGAATCGGAGGAGCTCACTAGATCTGAGTGTGTGTAACAAATGAGAGGCTTAACCTAAAATGAAGAACATAAGACTTTATATATCCCTGCTGTTGACTCACCCATACGATTCATTCATCACACGTACGAGTTGGCTTCATCAGCCGTACGGGTGATCACTCACTCGTGTCTTCCCATTTAGGTTGTAATTGTGACTTAGCTCAGCATCAACCGTGCGTATGAGCCTGTCAGCCATACTAATGAGGCTTCACTCGTACGTCTGACTAAGTCTAACATAGTCAAACATCTAAATCTCGTTCCTGCAGTTCCTGTAACCACATACAAACACAGATAGGATAATAACAAGCAATCATGGTGGCCAGTAAACTGTTGTACCTGCAATGGACGTGGGTAGATGTCTAGGGACTTTCATAAAATGCATCAACAGAAGGTGTGAGTTGTAAGGAAATGAAGGAGGTGAATTTATAAGAAAATCTATGACAGAACAATTAAAATGGACGATCGCATTTAAAGCGGATCCTAATTCCCTTGATTACCGGAGAGTGAAATCTTATTAAGAAGATTTTCTTCAAATCCCTTGAAATCTGGGAATCAATCATATCTACGTCAAATGATAAGATGAATCTACACTTACTCATTTCACTCTTCTATGTTAGCTTCATTCGTACTCTTCATATAAATGGATTGTTTATCCAAATTATTAAATGATGATAAAACTCTAATTTTCAGCCTGTATGCATCATGAAAACATACTTATTATCATTCACGACCTTTCCACTCAAATTTCGGGACGAAATTTCTTTAACGGGTAGGTACTGTAACAACCCAGAAATTTCCAACCAAATTTAAACTTTAATCTTTATATGTTTCCGACACGATAAGCAATATTTGTTAAGTTAAATTTCAAGAATTTTAAACTATGTTCATACATTCATTCAACCTCGACCAAGTTCCAACGATTCACGAACCATTAAACGAATATGATTATATATGTATATGTGTATATATATTATAACTTGAAACGTAAACAAAATATTAGATTAAATACTTTATATGATTGTATCTGTTTCAAAATGTTTATCAATGGAATTAGAAGATAAGATCAAATGATTGAATTATCAGATATATTGAATTATTATTACAAGTCTCTGTTGAAAGGCCCACGTTGATTTGAGAAATCTTTCCATTTTAACAATATTCGGAAAATGGTAAAGTGATTTTTAAATAAGAACAAATTGTCAATCATTGAGAACTAGACAAAGGATAGTGGAAGATTGAATCTCATAAAGACTCGATTGATCTATTTAGTTTCAAACGTACAAAAACGTTTTCAGTTTAAAAAGAACTTTATTATTAAAATGTATATAACTTTTATAAATATCTAGAACCATTTTTGACAACTCATTACTTAACTAGTATGATAAAGATAATGATATTTATATTTTATTTTATTAAATATATATAACGATTTAAATTAATATTATATATATTTATACGCGTATTATACGTACATAGTTTTATACTTTTACTATACTTAAACTTTACCTTTACTTTATTTTTACTTTACTTTAACTTTAATAATTCACTTTAATAATTCATACTTTAATAATTCACTTTAATAATTCATATTTTAATAATTCACTTTAATAATTCATACTTTAATAATTCACTTTAATAATTCATACTTTAATAATTCACTTTAATAATTCATACTTTAATAATTTACTTTAATAATTCAAAAATCTATTATAAATAGAATTCAATAGGTTTCATTATTTCATAGAAACTTGAAAATATTTTTCTCTAAACTCTCTCAATCGATTTACATATATATATTTACTCCGTATTATTTCAAGATATTATTAGTATACATAAAATATTACGACGGAGTGCTGTCCGAGTGATTTCGAAATTGTTTTTCGAGTGGGATAGGATTAAGGAAATTATGGGTTATAGTTATGGAGGTGATTGAGTATGGTTCATGGGTATGCTCGTGAGGTCAATGTAGTGTTTATCATTTCCGTTGCGTCTACGTACATTTCCTGCAATATTGAATCTCAATATTGATACGTGAGTACTCATAATTTAACTTTTACATACTAATAGTGTATCCCTGACTAGTGCTCGAGTATTTAGGATTATGTATGCTTGTACTTTTGATATTGCCCTTAGACAGGTTAGGTTGAATCTTGAATTAGTTACACTTGCGGTTGAGATAAGGTATAAGATATGCATGTCCTTGGAAAGCTAGTGAAAAATTAAGAACTTTTCCTTTAGATATCGAATGGTTTCGATGAACGGATTAGAAGTTATAATCAATTGAATTTTCAATATTTTTATTAAAAATGATTATTATTATCGTCGTTTTTATCGTCGTTCTAGTTTTATCTTATTATTATCATTATTATTATCTTTATCAATAAAAGGGATTTATCATTAAAAATTGTTATTATTTTTTATTATTACTATCGTTATTATCGTTAAAGTTATAATTAGTATTATTATTATTATCCAATTATTATTATTATTATTATTATTATTATTATTATTATTATTATTATTATTATTGGTATTATTATTATTATTATTATTATCATTATTAATATATATATCATTATTTAAAAATGGTTATTATTATTGTTATTATTATTACTACTATATTATCATTAAGATAATTATTAGTATTATCGTTAATAATATTATAGTAACTATCATTATTAATATTAGTGTAATTAAAACAAATATTTGTAACACCTAATTATTTTGATTACTATTATTATCATTATTATGAACACGATATAAAAGACGATTAAAAGCTATTAAACAAAACGATTAGGAAATAATGTGTAAGAGTATCATGACAAAATTAAAATATTATAAGATATTGATTTAGATAAAATTATCGTTCTTATTATTTTTATCATTACTATTATTATTAAAAGTATCGTTAGTATTAAAACTATCATTTTAACAAAAATTATCATTTTAATAGAAATGTCATTGTTACTATAAAATATCATTATTATTATTATTATTTTAAATAGAATTATTATTTTAAAGATAATATTAAAAATTATCGTAAATATTAAAGATATCGTAATTAGAATTATCGTTTTATCATAATGTCATCTTAGTAATTATAAATAATGATATTTTTATAATAATAATTATTATTACAAAATAATACAACTTTTACTTACTATCATTATAGATATTATTTTATCAAATAAATATGTGATACAAACATATTTTACTATGTGTAATAACTTACTTTAATAATACCTATCATATTATCTTTATGATATTAAATGAACCCTATAAATTTTATTACTTAATATATATAAAAGTATATTTTATTATATAAATTTAATATAAAATTTTATTTATTAATAAATAAATTATATTATTTACTCTAATAAATCTTTTAAAAATATTTAAAAATATAAAACGACGATATTTAAACTACATATTAATCATGTATAGATTTTTGGAAATTATTTTGAGTCAAATTTACTTTTGTTGACTTTTGCATATTAGTCTCGAGCATTAGGATTGTGGTACACTATGACTTGACCTAATTTGTTAGACAAATATTGACCAACATATAATTATATATAATTAATTTAGGTTCGTGAATCCGAGGCCAACCTTGCACTTGTTCCATGACGTTATATGTATTTTTACTATGAAATACAGTATGGTGAGTTTTCATTTGCCTTTTTACCCTTTATATTTTTGGGCTGAGAATACATGCGCTGCTTTTATAAATGATTTACAAAATAGACACAAATACGTGAAACTACATTCTATGGTTGAATTATCGAAATCGAATATGCCCCTTTTTATTAAAGTTTGGTAATCTAAGAATTAGGGAACAAACACTGATAATGCTAAAAATGAACATATATTTCATAGCATTATTCCTCAAGAAAGACAAGCTTTTAGTTGCAATTGTTCTATTTACAAGTGATATTCGTTTAAATAATAAAAGGTGAAGACAAAAGACAGATTCGACGAATTGAAGACGCAAACGACCAAAAAACTCAAAAGTACAAAATACAATCAAAGAGGTTCCAATTATTGATAAGAAACGTCTCGAAATTACAAGAGTACAAGATTCAAAACGCAAAGTACAAAATATAAAATTGTACGCAAGGACGTTCGAAAATCCGGAACCGGGACCAGAGTCAACTCTCAACGCTCGATGCAACGGACTAAAAATTACAAGTCAACTATGCACATAAATATAATATAATATTTAAATAATTCTTATAATTATTTATATATTATATAAATAAATAAAAACCGTCGGCAAGAAAGACTCCAAACTTGTGTGAGCTGTATTTACAAACTCCGCGACTCGCGGAGTTTGAAGGCAAAAAATGCCGCGAGTCGCGGAGCCCCAAAGTCTGAAACTCCCTATAAAGCCAACCGAATTCTGATCATTTTTCATAACATATATATCCATCTCTCTATCTATATACGTAAAATATATATATATATATATATATATATATATATATATATATATATAATTTATATTTTAATTTTAATTTTAATTTTAATCCTAATAATAAGGGTATGTTAGCGAATGTTGTAAGGGTGTAAGTCGAAATTCTGTCCGTGTAACGCTACGCTATTTTTAATCATTGTAAGTTATGTTCAACCTTTTTAATTTAATGTCTCGTAGCTAAGTTATTATTATGCTTATTTAATCCGAAGTAATCATGATGTTGGGCTAATTACTAAAATTGGGTAATTGGGCTTTGTACCATAATTGAGGTTTGGACAAAAGAACGACACTTGTGGAAATTAGACTATGGGCTATTAATGAGCTTTATATTTGTTTAACTAAATGATAGTTTGTTAATGTTAATATAAAGATTTACAATTGGGCGTCCCTATAAATTACCATATACACTCGATCGGACACGATGGGCGGGGTATTTATATGTACGAATAATCGTTCATTTAACCGGACACGAGAATGGATTAATAGCCACTAGAATAATTAAAACAGGGGTGAAATTATGTACAAGGACACTTGGTATAATTGATAACAAAATATTAAAACCTTGGGTTACACTCAGTCAACATCCTGGTGTAATTATTAAACAAAGTATTAAAATCTTGTTACAGTTTAAATCCCCAATTAGTTGGAATATTTAACTTCGGGTATAAGAATAATTTGACGAGGACACTCGCACTTTATATTTATGACTGATGGACTGTTATGGACAAAAACCAGACGGACATATTAAATAATCCAGGACAAAGGACAATTAACCCATGGGCATAAAACTAAAATCAACACGTCAAACATCATGATTACGGAAGTTTAAATAAGCATAATTCTTTTATTTCATATTTAATTTCCTTTATTTTATATTTAATTGAACTTCTAATTATCGCATTTTTATTTATTGTTATTGTATTTAATTGCACTTTTAATTATCGTACTTTTTAATTATCTCAAGTGTATTTTATCGCACTTTTATTATTCGCAATTTCATTATCGTTATTTACTTTACGCTTTAAATTAAGTCTTGTATTTATTTATTATTTTACATTTGGTTTTAACTGCGACTAAAGTTTTAAAATCGACAAACCGGTCATTAAACGGTAAAAACCCCCCTTTATAATAATAATATTACTTATATATATTTGTATTTTTATAAAAGTAAACTAATATAGCGTTAAGCTTTGTTTAAAGATTTCCCTGTGGAACGAACCGGACTTACTAAAAATTACACTACTGTACGATTAGGTACACTGCCTATAAGTGTTGTAGCAAGGTTTAAGTATATCCATTCTCTAAATAAATAAATATCTTGTGTAAAATTGTATCGTATTTAATAATATTTCTTGTAAAATTTAATAGCTATTTTATATACACCTCGCACGACATCAAGTTATTTTTGGCACCGCTGCCGGGGAAATCACTTAAAAGCCGGAAGCGCAACGCTAATATAAAAAAAAAAAAAAGATTTTTAGTTTACTTTTATTAAAATTCGTTTTTATAAAAATACGTTTTAAGTATTCGAAAATATAAAAAGAAAAACAAAAATATAAGTATTTTTAAGATTTTGTTAAATATTTAAGTTTTATAAAGTTTCTTTATTTTTATATAAGTTTTATTTAAGTATTTTGTTTTTATTTAAAAAACCGAAAAAAATAATATATATATATATATATAAATCTAGTTTTACGATTTTTATTTATAAAATTATAAAGTAGTTCTATTTTTATTTTAGTTTTTAAATATAAGTTTTTATTATATAAATATTTTAGATTTGAAAACAGAAAATATAAAAACAGAAAAAAAAAAAATCGCGTCGAATTTTATTTAACCTGTCATCTGAAAATTTGAACCCCGCGACTCGCGGAGTTTTCTGCTTCGGGCACCGCAACTCGCGGAGCCACTCTGACACGGGTACACAGAGCCCTAATCAGGCATTAATTACGAATAATTACTATAATTATTATTATAAAACCCTAATTAGATTTTAATTAAATATTTATTTCAGTTTTTATTATTATTTTGTTTAAATAGTTTAATTAAAATATAAAATTAATAGTTTTAATAAAAAAATAATTCCATTTTTCTTTTTCGACCTTTTTCCGACGAACTCTTTTTCTTTCTTATTTCTCGCTATTCTAGTTTTAGGACATAGATTTTTATTCTACTTCTTATCTAAATTTCTTAAAATTACGAAAATTTATTTTGAGTGGTTAAATTGATAGACATCAAAATTTTATGGTTCGTAGTTATAGTTTGATTTGTACGTGGACCGGGTTATTAGAGCCAAACAGTCCTCAATTATATTGAGACCAAACGAATCCTGCCCCTCTGCTGCATCTTTTGGCTATTCGAAACGTGGGCAAAATCAGAAAAGTCTATTGATGAGATAACTTATTATAATTTTTCTTTCCTTTTAAAAACTAATAGGATATTCAGTGAATGCACCGAGCAAGACGTTCACAACCTTTTGTACGTTCACCACCTGTAACTAGATCAAGACATTTAGCAAATATTACTGCCGTTGATTTTTCTTTAGAATCGTCATCCAGTCGACCAAGTAATCCAGTTCAAATTTTTGATAATCCATTTTTTGAACCCGACCTCACAATTGAGAATCCGGAGAATATTCAGGAACGGTTCATAGATCTTGAACCACTAAACTTTCCTCCGGAACCACCAATCATTCAAACAGAGATTGTTGAGGAACGAACCATTAAATCAGAATCCTCTAGTGATTCCGATTCAACAAATTCAATTATGGAGAATCTGGAACCTTTAAGTATGGAAGACCGAATGAGAGCTAAACGCACTGGCCAAGGTCACGCAATTACTCATCCAGACATTAATGCGCCAGATTATGAAATCAAAGGACAAATTCTACACATGGTGACTAATCAATGCCAATTTAGTGGTGCGCCGAAGGAAGATCCAAATGAACATTTACGTACCTTTAATAGGATCTGCACACTATTTAAAATCCGAGAAGTGGAGGATGAACAGATATATCTCATGTTATTTCCCTGGACTTTAAAGGGAGAAGCCAAAGATTGGTTGGAATCGTTACCTGAAGGGGCGATTGATACATGGGATGTTTTAGTTGAAAAATTTCTTAAACAATTCTTTCCTGCATCTAAAGCCGTAAGACTTCAAGCAGAAATTGTTACGTTCACACAGAAACCGAATGAAACTCTATATGAGGCGTGGACAAGATTTGGAAAGTTATTAAGAGGATGTCCGCAACATGGTTTAGATACCTGTCAAATAGTACAAATATTCTACCAAGGATGCGACATCACTACAAGGAAAGACATAGATATAGCAGCTGGTGGTTCTATTATGAAGAAAACCGAAACTGATGCTTACAAAATTATTGATAACACTGCTTCCCACTCACATGAGTGGCACCAAGAAAAAGATATCGTTAGATCATCTAAAGCAGCTAGAGCCGATTCTAGCCATGACTTAGATTCCATTTCCGCAAAGATAGATGCTGTCGAGAGACGAATGGAAAAGATGACTAAAGATATTCACTCAATACGAATTAGTTGTGAGCAGTGTGGAGGACCACATTTGACAAAAGATTGTCTCAGTATTGAATTAACAATGGAACAAAGAGAGAATATTTCATACATAAACCAAAGGCCTGGAAATAATTATCAGAATAATTATCAACCGCCAAGACCTATTTACAATCAAAACCAGAATTATAACAGAAATATTCCATACAACAACCAACAAGGTCCTAGCAATCAACAAGTATCTAATAATAATTACAATCAGCAAAGACCTAATTTTCAAAACAAACCACTACAACAAACCGATGATAAAAAGCCGAATTTACAAGATATGATGACGAAGCTAGTTGAAACTCAAACGCAGTTTTTCACATCTCAGAAACAAACCAATGAACAAAATGCTCAAGCATTTAGAAATCAACAAGCTTCTATTCAAAATCTGGAACAAGAAGTAAGTAACCTAGCAAGGTTAATAGGTGAAAGAAAACCGGGAAGTCTACCTAGTGATACAAATGCTAACCCCCGGAATGAAACAGCTAAAGCTATTACCACAAGAAGTGGTACAACACTTAAACCACCGGAAATACCTGTAACTTCTGATGAAGCTATTCCTACTCCACAAGAACCACAACCTGATCAAGATAAGGAAAAAGAACCGGTAGTTGAAAAGGTTAATGAAGATAACACAGCTAAGGATAAACCTTATGTTAAACCATACCAACCACCACTTCCTTACCTGAGTAAAATGAAGAAAGAGAAACTTGAAGCCGAGCAATCCAAATTCTTGGATATGTTTAAACAGATAAATGTAAATCTTCCTTTCATTGATGTGATTTCAGGAATGCCTAGATATGCTAAATTCTTGAAAGATCTAATCTTAAATAGAAAGAAAATGGAAGAACTCTCGGCTGTTACTATGAACGCTAATTGTTCAGCAGTGCTGTTGAATAAGATACCAGAAAAACTATCTGATCCAGGAAGTTTCACAATTTCATGTTTTCTGGGTAGTCTTAGTTCAATAGAAGCATTAGCAGATTTAGGTGCTAGTATAAATCTAATGCCGTATTCACTATACGCTAAACTAGACCTTGGAGAATTGAAACCAACCAGAATAAGCATACAACTAGCCGATAGATCAATAAAATATCCTAGAGGGATAATGGAGAACATGCTAGTTAAAGTTGGTACTTTAGTATTTCCAGTAGATTTTGTTGTTCTGGACATGGAAGAAGATTCTCAAGTTCCTCTCATATTAGGAAAACCATTCTTAAATACGGCTAAAGCAATGATGGACGTGTTCGGTAAGAAACTGACCCTAAGTATAGAGGATGAGAGTGTTACCTTTTCAGTTGATAGAGCAATGCAACAACCACAATCTGCAGATGATACATGTTATTATATTTAAACTATAGATGCACATGCAGAATTATTAGAAGAATTTCCAGAATTACAAGGAACAGGAGAATGTTCTTTAGGAGAAGGTAATGAATCAATTGATGAAGCTGAAATGTTAGCTACACTTATAGCTAATGGATATGAACCAACAACAGAAGAAATTCAAATGCTAAAAGAAGAAGACAGATATCGATACAATTCATCGATAGAAGAACCTCCGAAATTAGAGTTAAAGCCACTTCCAAACCATTTGGAATACGCTTATTTACATGGTGAATCTGAATTACCTGTAATAATATCGTCTTCTCTTACTGAAAATGAGAAATCACAACTCATTTCTGTGTTGAAAGCTCATAAACCAGCCATTGCATGGAAGATTCATGATATTGAAGGAATAAGTCCTTCGTATTGCACACATAAAATCCTGAAGGAAGAAGGTCATAAAACGTATGTGCAACGCCAACGAAGACTAAATCCTAATATGCAAGATGTAGTTAAGAAAGAGATTATTAAACTGCTAGATGCAGGTCTAATTTATCCAATTTCTGATAGTCCATGGGTAAGCCCAGTTCAATGCGTGCCTAAGAAGGGTGGCATGACTGTCATTACAAATGAGAAAAATGAGTTATTCCTACTAGGACTATAACAGGATGGCGTGTATGTATGGATTATAGAAAATTAAATGACGCCACCAGAAAAGATCACTTTCCCTTACCTTTCATTGATCAAATGTTGGAAAGATTAGCCGGAAATAGTTACTATTGTTTTCTAGATGGATTTTCCGGATATTTTCAAATTCCAATAGCACCCGAAGATCAAGAGAAAATCACATTCACGTGCCCTTATGGTACTTTTGCTTACAAACGCATGCCATTTGGACTTTGCAACGCCCCTGCAACCTTTCAAAGGTGCATGATGGCGATTTTTCACGACATGATAGAAGAATGCATGGAAGTTTTCATGGATGACTTTTCAGTCCTCGGTGATACATTTGAATCATGTCTAGCTAATCTTGAACGAATGCTTATTAGATGCGAACAATCAAATCTAGTACTTAATTGGGAGAAATGCCATTTCATGGTTAAAGAAGGCATTGTTCTTGGACATAAAATTTCAAAAGAAGGAATTGAAGTGGATAGAGCTAAAGTAGATGTAATTGCTAAACTTCCACATCCCACCAATATTAGAGGAGTTAGGAGTTTTCTAGGGCATGCCGGTTTTTACCGACGTTTCATAAAAGATTTTTCTAAAATTGCCACTCCTATGAATAAACTCCTAGAAAAGGATGCTCCATTCATCTTTTCAGATGAGTGTATCAAATCTTTTAATATTCTTAAAGAGAAACTCACTAATGCACCGATCATGATAACACCAAATTGGAATCTACCATTTGAACTAATGTGCGATGCAAGTGATTTTGCAATGGGAGCCGTTTTAGGACAAAGGATTGAAAAACGATTTCAACCTATATATTATGCTAGTAAGACGTTACAAGGAGCACAAACGAACTATACAACTACTGAAAAAGAACTCCTTGCTATTGTCTTTGCTTTTGACAAATTTCGATCATATCTCGTTCTAGCAAAAACGGTGGCCTATACCGACCATTCTGCTCTTAGATACCTATTTTCAAAACAAGATGCTAAACCAAGATTAATCCGTAGGATCTTACTCTTACAAGAGTTTGATATTGAAATCCGAGATAAAAGAGGAGCAGAAAATCTCGCCGCTGATCATCTTTCTCGTCTTGAAAATCCCGAATTAGAAGTTCTAAATAAATCGGCCATACAAGACAACTTTCCTGATGAATATCTATTGAAGATAGATTATAAAGAAATTCCATGGTTTGCAGACTATGCAAACTACTTAGTTTGTGGATTCCTTGAAAAAGGATTATCGTACCAAAGACGAAAGAAATTCTTCAGTGATATAAAACACTATTTTTGGGAAGATCCACATCTGTTTAAAAGTTGTCCCGATGGAATAATACGCTGATGTGTATTTGGAGATGAAGCTAGTAAAATTTTAAACCATTGTCACACAGGACCAACTGGAGGGCATTATGGGCCTCAACTAACAGCAAGAAAAGATTATGATGCTGGATTCTATTGGCCTACAATTTACAAAGACGCACACCTTCTTTGCAAATCCTGTGATGCTTGTCAAAGGGCCGGAAAAATAAGTCAACGTGATGAAATGCCACAAAATGTCATCCAAGTATGTGAAGTATTTGACATTTGGGGTATTGACTTTATGGGTCCATTTCCAAAATCTCATAATAATCTATATATACTCGAAGCCATTGATTATGCATCTAAATGGGCGGAAGCACAAGCTCTCCCAACTAACGATGCACGAGTTGTAGTCAACTTTTTAAAACGTCTTTTTGCAAGGTTTGGAACACCGAAAGCTTTAATAAGTGATCGGGGTACTCATTTCTGTAATAATCAACTTGAGAAAGTTCTTAAAAGATATGGAGTAACTCATAAAATCTCCACCGCATATCATCCAAAAACAAGTGGACAAGTTGAAAATACCAACCGAGCTTTAAAACGTATTCTAGAGAAAACCGTAGGATCAAATCCGAAGGAATGGTCCATTAAATTGGAGGATGCACTCTGGGATTTTAGAACAGCCTACAAAACTCCAATTGGAACCACACCTTTTAGACTTGTTTATGGAAAAGCATGTCATCTTCCAGTAGAAATTGAACACAAAGCATTTTGGGCTTTGAAGACATGTAATCTTGATTTACATGAAGCCGGACGTCTACGATTAAGTCAACTAAACGAATTAGAAGAATTAAGACATGAAGCATACGATAATTCGTTAATCTATAAAGAAAGAACGAAGAAATGGCATGATAAAAGAATCAGAAGTTCAAAAGAATTTAAAGAAGGAGACAGAGTTCTTCTTTTCAATTCACGATTCAAGCTATTTCCTGGAAAATTGAAATCAAGATGGTCTGGACCATTCATAGTCAAAAGAGTTTTCCCATACGGAACAGTAGAATTGATAAATTCAAATGGGATTGAATTTAAAGTTAATGGTCACAGAGTTAAACACTACATAGATAGTCCGATGGAAGTCGACAACGAAGTTAATCACAATTTCGACACCACAGCTAACTAAGTGTGGGGAGAATCAAGTCTTTAAAGGATAATATGTATTTCTGTTAGAGTTAGATTGTCTGTTTTCGTATAGTTCTCGAAAATGGAACCCGAATGGTCTTTCTCTAGCAGACCCTAAAGAACTAGTCTTCTCCCCCCATTCTGAATTTTTATTTTTTTTAGGAAATGAAGACTGCCTGTGAACTAAACCATGGTCTAATGCTACACGCTTTGATCACTAAACGTAATAATGACACACTTCCGAGTGAAATAGTATCAGTAATCAGAGAAAGAATGGACGGAGTTAGAAAAGAATCCAGATGCGAAGATAATAAGTTACAATTTGGTAAAGGAAAATCAAAATCCGCAGCAAAAAGAAGAGCACGACACCTAGAAAGATGTCACAAATGCAGAAAATGGTCACATGGAGGTAAATGTTCAAATAATCAAACCTATTCAAATACCGAATTTGTTACTTTATGCAGAGACGGACCGTTCATATGTTTAGAAGAAAAGACACTGAATGCTCGAGGTTACGCCTATGTAGCCATGGAAAACCAATTAAACCGACTATCTTATGAATGGGATAGATCATATAACTAAGAATACTATCTCACAGGTAAGTCTGTACAGTCTTTATTTTTATTTTTATTTTTAACCTTTTGATAATAAACGCTAATTTGTTCGCTATAAAGTATTAAATTGGTATTGAATAAAATTAGGTTTGGCGACCGAAATTATTGATATCATTCAAAAATTTATTACATCACTGCGAAATTTAACGTTTATTCTTAAGGTATAAATATCTTTAATCAATCAACCTAAAATATTTCAAAAATTCGTCATGAGTTAAATTAGGTCTTGGAACCGAAATTACTTTACCGAAAAGAGGGACGCATATTTTTGATAATATTTGATTGATTAAAGTGGGATAAAAAGCCAAAAAGATTTTTAATTTTATTTTTACCATGTTTTTAAAATTAATATATAAATCTTAAATTAATATTGTAAACTTTGTAAAAACAATATATTTAAAATTGTAAATATTTGAAAAATTAATATAAGTTTGGTGTGAATTTATAATATAAATTTTTAAATTAAGTTTGGTGTGAATTTTTAATTTTATGCATTTCAAATTTTAAGTTTGGTGTGAATTTTTAATATTAATTTTGAATTTTATATTTAAATTGTGTGAATTTAAAAACAAAAATTTACTTTATCTCATTAAGTTAAAAATATGATTTTTAAAATTCATCGTAAGTTGAAGACTAGGTCTTTGAACCGAAATTGCTTTACCCAAGGGAGGGACGAGAATTTTTATTATCATTATTTTTAATCTTATTGAATTAAAGTATGCCAAAAACATTAAAAAACCCAAAAATCTTAGCTTTTAAAACAATCGCTACAAAAAGACAAATTTTAAAATTTTGTCGAAGGACGGACTAGGACATCGATCCGAAACGACCTTGTCCTAAATAACAAGGGAAACAAAATTTTAAAATTAATTACTTAATTGTCTTAATTAATATAAGATGTTAAAAAAAAAAAAAAAAAAAAAAAACAAACTCCGCGACTCGCGGAGTTTGAAGGGTCCAAATACCGCGAGTCGCGGAGGGATCGAATTACAGAAAAAAAATATAAGAGCTGGAACAGCTCAGTCCACAGAAAACACTGCGAAAATACTCCACAAAAACCCGAAAAATACACCCCAAAATCACAATTTTTAACCGTTAATCATCAAATCTTTTACTAAAATCATGTTGAGAAGGATGCTATCAAGGAATTACTCAAGAAAAACAGTAAATTTCTACACCTAAAGACCATTTAATCCGAAAATTAGTGTTCTTGAGCAATTTTTTCCCAAATTTAATTTTGATGCTTTTTAGTGTAATTATGCTTAAATTGATTATGTATTATGCTTGTATAACCTAGATTGATGCTATTTAACATGATTAGAAGCCTTAAACTTCAAATTTTGAGTAATCTAGGGTTTGTGTTCTTGAGCAAATTTGGGGCTTTTTGATATAAACAGGTTATGGCCGATTTTTGTCATGAATTGTTGCTAAATTAAGTAGTGTAACATGTTTAGGTAGTTAAATGATCCAAACTTTGAGCCTAAACATGATTTTGAGAATTAAAGTGGACTTTTTCAAGTCTAAAATTCATGAACTTGATTTTTGAGAGATAATGCCATTTGAAACTTGTTCAATTGCTAGTAATGATTATTTTGACATGATATTTGAGTTGAATGCTTATGAACTTGGCGAACATTTTCGTATATGCTTATTTGAAAAAGTGTAGATTTGATAAACATATGAAAATGAGCTTAAGTTTGATATAAATTGATCATGTCATTGTAATTATTTTGATTGATGATTTTGCTGACACTAATGCATATTTGGATGCACAAAAATTGTGTTTGATGTGTTTTGCAGACTGAAAGGGGTGAATCTTCATCCCAAGCTCGCAATGCTCCTGCTGAGAATGCGGAACAACAGGAGGTGGATAACTACTACAAGCAAGATATACCTCATCCAGTCATGATATTTTCTGATATGCACTTGGAAGATTTGCATCCGAACCTGAGATTTGACAGACTTTGGATAGATTATCCAAAATACCAAAGGGGTTTGCATACTCTTCATTCTAAAGTTGTTGAGGTACCTAGGGTCATAGAATGGGGACCATTAGAAGCTGTAGAATTGGCCGGGCCAATTAGGGAATTACTTGCACAGAGGTATGGTAATTCTACTTTTAATGACTGGGTACGTTTATTCACCATGCGTAGACCTGTATATAAAGTATGGTGTGAAGAATTGTTGTGTAGTATAGAATTAAATGATCGGGTAGCTAGTTTAACCGATCGATCTTTTATTAGATTTTTGTTAGGAGGTTCGATGCGCCACATGTCTTTACTTGACATGGCTCAGGCTTTACGTATATATACGCCTGAGGAGTTAGCATCTGCCGATTGTAGAGGGTTGATACTAAATGGTAGAAAGATAGATGAAAATTTTGATACACATGGTGTATGGAGTCAAATGACAAGCCATCACCGATTCAAAGAGGGAAATTACTCTTATTTGGATATAGATAGAGCTGAATTAAGAGTGATTCATAGGTTTTTAGCTAATTCGATTACACAAAGAGGTAAGAACAAGGAAAAGGTAAATGAACAGGATTTGTTTTACCATATGTGTATTCGAGACCCACAAAGCACTGTAAGTATACCTTATTGTGTGGGTTATTATTTATCAGCTATGGTTAGGGGGATGAGACCGCATAGCATAATAGGAGGTGGTATTTTTATTACTTTGATTGCTGAATATCTCGGTGTGGATATAAGTCGGGGGGGATTATTAGTCGAAGAACCAGAACCCCGCGATACTATAGGTTTAAATGTATACCATGGTGCGAAAGTTTTGAAGAGGCGAAATAACGCCGCAGTACAATACCATGGTAGACATCCACAGGTTGAGAGAAACCAACAGCAAGGTAATGTAGGAGGGGGAAATGAAATGCAAGAAATGCAAAGGTTTATAGCTTCACAGGAGTACGAAAATGCTAGACAGAGAGCATTTGAAGATTGGCAAGTTCATCAAAACCAAATCATAGCTCATTGCCAACATATAGGTAGAAACTATATTCCTACTCCAAAACCCATATTCCCTCCCTGGTCTATAGAGATGCAACCACCGTATCCTACGTATAACCCTGCCGAAGCATTTTATAGCACCTATGGTTATGCATGGAACCCCTATTGGTATCAGTATCATCCCTAGTCTACTTAGTTTTATTTATTTTGTAATTTGTAATGTTGATACGTTTAATACTTATGTTAATATTGTAATAGTTTTTATAATTTTCTAACTTTTATTCTTAGATTTTAATAATTTTTGAATGTGGGGTAATATACCAAACTTCAAAAATATGTATATATGTTTGCAGTTTATCTTATGTACACAACAGGGTAAAACAACGCATTTTCAAAGACTGGCATTAAGTTCAGCAAAAGCAACTAATTTTGACGACAAGATGCAAAATATATGTGAAATAACAACAAGACGGAATGAACAAATGATGTGCACCATTTATCATTCAGCAAACAAACGTCAATATATTTGGAAACTTTGGTAAAAATTTAATCATTTTCACACAAATCACCCTCAATAATTTAAATTGTTAATGATTTCTTGCAAATGAGGGCATTGCAAGATCTTAAGTGTGGGAAGGGGTTAAATTCTTTCGGATTTTAAAATTTTTATCTTAAACACTTGGTTACCATTAGAAATACTAGTAAAGTAGTAGTTGTATTAGAATCTAGTGCTCTCTGATAATAAAGAACAGCCCTAGTCTTATATACTGACTACCCAATTCTAGTAAAATTTTTCAAAATTTTCAATTAAATGAACTCAAAATCATGTTTATACATATTTATGAACGATAAAACTAGGTTTTAACACCGAAATTATTGTAACCTCGGAAAGGACATAAATTGAGAAACAAACCAAAATGTTAAAATTCATTTAAAATGGAATAGAGGACAATAAAAAGGAAAATAAAAGCCAAGTGTGGGAAAATTCTCCAAGTTATTCAAAACATATGTCACATATATCTGTAACAAATAACTGAAAATACTTTTGCTTTGGACTAAACTAAACTGTTTTACCCGATGAAAGAAAAGAAAAGATGGATCTACACGATGAATCAATTCCATCATTAAAAGGAAGTAAAGCCTTCCGAAAAAGAAACGCGCTTCTTGATTTAGGTCATGAAGTTGTCTTCCAGACCAGCTGTAGGTTGACGAAAAATCTAGAAAAGTCATCACTAAAATCAGTAGGAAATCCACGGACCTCAGCATTAAACAGGGTCGCCAAGTGGTCAGATTTATCCTAACCATGAGAAGGATTTATCTCGTACAATGGGGGGGCACCATGCAAATTAGCTGGATAAGACTAATGAATCAGATCCCCACAAAGGATAATCTCCTTAAAAGATCAAAAATCAGCTTTTAAGCCTGATATTACTCAATCCTTGAGATTGACCTTAAAGATTGAGAATTACAAACTCATGGAATTCAATAATATCTAAACTCGAGCTTGAACGAGAAAATATTTTGATCAAAATTACAAACCGATTTGTTTTCTGAAAACCCTATTTTCAATGCGTTCATTACCATTGAACGTAAAATCCTAGGAATTCACCTGGAATTCATTAGGTCACCTGAACCAAATCGGGTGTCAACCGTAAGAACGGTGGTTGCATAGCATGGTCAAGGACAGGACCTTGTGCCAGACCGAAAAATTATAAGGATGAGCGTTACTATTTCTCCTACCAAGGATAGTAATTGCGTCCGACACGTTATAGATCATAATTAAAAGCATGTCAGGGGACACTGCCTTAACAGTTGCTTGTTCAACGCTTTCCTTTACAACCGGACGGTAGTTTACCGAAAGGTAATATACGGGACAAGTAAACTGGATGTGTTGCTTTCCAAATACAAGGTTAGCTAGTGGGTGACACAAAACCATAAGTTTTGAGCTAAAATTTTCAAATCTGAAACCCACCAAAACCACAAAAATATTTTGCAAACACCGGTGAAGGGTTATTCCGGAAAACTTATCTAGGGTAAAAACTAGATTTAATTTTCAAAAAATCAAATGTTTTCATAAAGATCCAATTTCCTTAACGGATCTAAATTTTTATAGTCATGTGGGACTGTAAACCATATCGTTACTACCATTGTTTATACCGCCGTATAGAAATCACTGATGTACAAAGTGTGAAGAATAAAGAAGTGATTCTAGTATTTCAAGACGATATTGCTTGAGGACAAGCAACGCTTAAGTGTGGGAATATTTGATAATGCTAAAAACGAACATATATTTCATAGCATTATTCCTCAAGAAAGACAAGCTTTTAGTTGCAATTGTTCTATTTACAAGTGATATTCGTTTAAATAATAAAAGGTGAAGACAAAAGACAGATTCGACGAATTGAAGACGCAAACGACCAAAAAGCTCAAAAGTACAAAATACAATCAAAGAGGTTCCAATTATTGATAAGAAACGTCTCGAAATTACAAGAGTACAAGATTCAAAACGCAAAGTACAAAATATAAAATTGTACGCAAGGACGTTCGAAAATCCGGAACCGGGACCAGAGTCAACTCTCAACGCTCGACGCAACGGACTAAAAATTACAAGTCAACTATGCACATAAATATAATATAATATTTAAATAATTCTTATAATTATTTATATATTATATAAATAAATAAAAATCGTCGGCAAGAAAGACTCCAAACTTGTGTGAGCTGAATTTACAAACTCCGCGACTCGTGGAGTTTGAAGGCAAAAAATGCCGCGAGTCGCGGAGCCCCAAAGTCTGAAACTCCCTATAAAGCCAACCGAATTCTGATCATTTTTCATAACATATATATCCATCTCTCTATCTATATACGTAAAATATATATATATATATATATAATTTATATTTTAATTTTAATTTTAATTTTAATCCTAATAATAAGGGTATGTTAGCGAATGTTGTAAGGGTGTAAGTCGAAATTCTGTCCGTGTAACGCTACGCTATTTTTAATCATTGTAAGTTATGTTCAACCTTTTTAATTTAATGTCTCGTAGCTAAGTTATTATTATACTTATTTAATCCGAAGTAATCATGATGTTGGGATAATTACTAAAATTGGGTAATTGGGCTTTGTACCATAATTGGGGTTTGGACAAAAGAACGACACTTGTGGAAATTAGACTATGGGCTATTAATGGGCTTTATATTTGTTTAACTAAATGATAGTTTGTTAATGTTAATATAAAGATTTACAATTGGGCGTCCCTATAAATTACCATATACACTCGATCGGACACGATGGGCGGGGTATTTATATGTACGAATAATCGTTCATTTAACCGGACAAGGGAATGGATTAATAGCCACTAGAATAATTAAAACAGGGGTGAAATTAGGTACAAGGACACTTGGTATAATTGATAACAAAATATTAAAACCTTGGGTTACACTCAGTCGACATCCTGGTGTAATTATTAAACAAAGTATTAAAATCTTGTTACAGTTTAAATCCCCAATTAGTTGGAATATTTAACTTCGGGTATAAGGATAATTTGATGAGGACACTCGCACTTTATATTTATGACTGATGGACTGTTATGGACAAAAACCAGACGAACATATTAAATAATCCAAGACAAAGGACAATAAACCCATGGGCATAAAACTAAAATCAACACGTCAAACATCATGATTACGGAAGTTTAAATAAGCATAATTCTTTTATTTCATATTTAATTTCCTTTATTTTATATTTAATTGCACTTCTAATTATCGCATTTTTATTTATTGTTATTGTATTTAAATGCACTTTTAATTATCGTACTTTTTAATTATCGCAAGTTTATTTTATCGCACTTTTATTATTCGCAATTTCATTATCGTTATTTACTTTACGCTTTAAATTAAGTCTTGTATTTATTTATTATTTTACATTTGGTTTTAACTGCGACTAAAGTTTTAAAATCGACAAACCGGTCATTAAACGGTAAAAACCCCCCTTTATAATAATAATATTACTTATATATATATATTTGTATTTTTATAAAAGTAAACTAATATAGCGTTAAGCTTTGTTTAAAGATTTCCCTGTGGAACGAACCGGACTTACTAAAAACTACACTACTGTACGATTAGGTACACTGCCTATAAGTGTTGTAGCAAAGTTTAAGTTGAAATGTCCCGTTCTTATTGATTAAAAATGTTCCATATTAATTGATTTCGTTGCGAGGTTTTGACCTCTATATGAGACGTTTTTCAAAGACTGCATTCATTTTAAAACAAACCATAACATTTATTTCATCAATAAAGGTTTAAAAAGCTTTACGTAGATTATCAAATAATGATAATCTAAAATATCCTGTTTACACACGACCATTACATAATGGTTTACAATACAAATATGTTACAACAAAATAAGTTTCTTGAATGCAGTTTTTACACAATATCATACAAGCATGGACTCCAAATATCGTCCTTATTTAAGTATGCGACAGCGAAAGCTCTTAATAATCACCTGAGAATAAACATGCTAAAAACGTCAACAAAAATGTTGGTGAGTTATAGGTTTAACCTATATATATCAAATCGTAACAATAGACCACAAGATTTCATATTGAAATACACATCCCATACATAGAGATAAAAATCATTCATATGGTGAACACCTGGTAACCGACATTAACAAGATGCATATATAAGAATATCCCCATCATTCCAGGACACCCTTCGGATATGATATAAATTTCAAAGTACTAAAGCATCCGGTACTTTGGATGGGGTTTGTTAGGCCCAATAGATCTATCTTTAGGATTCGCGTCAATTAGGGTGTCTGTTCCCTAATTCTTAGATTACCAGACTTAATAAAAAGGGGCATATTCGATTTCGATAATTCAACCATAGAATGTAGTTTCACGTACTTGTGTCTATTTTGTAAATCATTTATAAAACCTGCATGTATTCTCATCCCAAAAATATTAGATTTTAAAAGTGGGACTATAACTCACTTTCACAGATTTTTACTTCGTCGGGAAGTAAGACTTGGCCACTGGTTGATTCACGAACCTATAACAATATATACATATATATCAAAGTATGTTCAAAATATATTTACAACACTTTTAATATATTTTGATGTTTTAAGTTTATTAAGTCAGTTGTCCTCGTTAGTAACCTATAACTAGTTGTCCACAGTTAGATATACGGAAATAAATCGATAAATATTATCTTGAATCAATCCACGACCCAGTGTATACGTATCTCAGTATTGATCACAACTCAAACTATACATATTTTGGAATCAACCTCAACCCTGTATAGCTAACTCCAACATTCACATATAGAGTGTCTATGGTTGTTCCGAAATATATATAGATGTGTCGACATGATAGGTCGAAACATTGTATACGTGTCTATGGTATCTCAAGATTACATAATATACAATACAAGTTTATTAAGTTATGGTTGGAATAGATTTGTTACCAATTTTCACGTAGCTAAAATGAGAAAAATTATCCAATCTTGTTTTACCCATAACTTCTTCATTTTAAATCCGTTTTGAGTGAATCAAATTGCTATGGTTTCATATTGAACTATATTTTATGAATCTAATCAGAAAAAGTATAGGTTTATTGTCGGAAAAATAAGTTACAAGTCATTTTTGTAAAGGTAGTCATTTCAGTCGAAAGAACGACGTCTAGATGACCATTTTAGAAAACATACTTCCACTTTGAGTTTAACCATAATTTTTGGATATAGTTTCATGTTCATAATAAAAATCATTTTCTCAGAATAACAACTTTTAAATCAAAGTTTATCATAATTTTTAATTAACTAACCCAAAACAGCCCGCGGTGTTACTACGACGGCGTAAATCTGGTTTTACGGTGGTTTTCGTGTTTCCAGGTTTTAAATCATTAAGTTAGCATATCATATAGATATAGAACATGTGTTTAGTTAATTTTAAAAGTCAATTTAGAAGGATTAACTTTTGTTTGCGAACAAGTTTAGAATTAACTAAACTATGTTCTAGTGATTACGAGTTTAAACCTTCGAATAAGATAGTTTTATATATATGAATCGAATGATGTTATGAACATCATTACTACCTCAAGTTTAGTAGGTAAACCTACTGGAAGTGACAAGAAATGATCTAGCTTCAAAGGATCTTGGATGGCTTGAAAGTTCTTGAAGTAGGATCATGACACAAAAACAAGTTCAAGTAAGATTTTTACTCGAATTAAGATAGTTTATAGTTATAGAAATTGAATCAAAGTTTGAATATGAATATTACCTTGAATAAGAAAGATAACCTACTGTATATAACAAAGGTTTCTTGATCTTAGATGATTACTTGGAATGAATTAGAAAGCTTGGAAGTAAATTAGTAAACTTGAAGGGATTTTTGAAGTGTTCTTGAAGTGTTCTTCCTATGATGATTATAGCTTGATTCTTGAAGTGATTTTTGATGAAGATGATGATTAACTACTGGAAAAATACGTTCATAATAGTGTGTGTGTGTGTTGAGAGAGAATTAGAAAGAGAATTGGAAGTGAAATGGAGTGAATGATGAGTGGTAATTGGTGAGTGGTGAGTGGGGTTAAAAGGAGTTCTAGTTAGTTGACTAGCTCATGGTAGAAGTTAAAATTGATTAGTCATACATGACATAATCAAGAGTGGAATCCCATGCTAGTTCCTATTGGTATATACCCATAGTAAGTACGTTTTGAAGCTGTGTATAATACGGGTAAGAATACGACTAGAATTCTTGATGAAAGAAAAGAATGGGAAAGTAACTGTAACCATTTTCGTTAAGTATGAGTGTTTTGATATATGTCTTAAAGTCTTCCAAAAGTATTTTAATACATCTAAATACACTACATGTATATGCATTTTAACTGAGTCGTTAAGTCATCGTTAGTCGTTACATGTAAGTGTTGTTTTGAAACCTTTAAGTTAACGATCTCAATTAATGTTGTTAACCCATTGTTTATTATATCTAATGAGATGTTAAATTATTATATTATCATGATATTATGATATATTAATATATCTTAATATGATATATATACATTTAAATGTCGTTACAACGATAATCGTTACATATATGTCTCGTTTCGAAATCCTTAAGTTAGTAGTCTTGTTTATATGTATATAACTCATTTTTAATATACTTATGGAGATACTTACTTATAATAATCTCATGTTAACCATATGTATATCCATATATATATCGTCATGTCGTTTTTACAAGTTTTAACGTTCGTGAATCGCCGGTCAACTTGGGTGGTCAATTGTCTATATGAAACATATTTCAATTAATCAAGTCTTAACAAGTTTGATTGCTTAACATGTTGGAAACATTTAATCATGTAAATATCAATCTCAATTAATATATATAAACATGGAAAATTTCGGGTCACTACAGTACCTACCCGTTAAATAAATTCCGTCCCGAAATTTTAAGCTGTTGAAGGTGTTGACGAATCTTCTGGAAATAGATGCGGGTATTTCTTTTTCATCTGATCTTCACGCTCCCAGGTGAACTCGGGTCCTCTACGAGCATTCCATCAAACCTTAACAATTGGTATCTTGTTTTGCTTAAGTCTTTTAACCTCACGATCCATTATTTCGACGGGTTCTTCGATGAATTGAAGTTTTTCGTTGATTTGGATTTCATCTAACGGAATAGTGAGATCTTCTTTAGCAAAACATTTCTTCAAATTCGAGACATGGAAAGTGTTATGTACAGCAGCGAGTTGTTGAGGTAACTCAAGTCGGTAAGCTACTGGTCCGACACGATCAATAATCTTGAATGGTCCAATATACCTTGGAATTAATTTCCCTCGTTTACCAAATCGAACAACGCCTTTCCAAGGTGCAACTTTAAGCATGACCATCTCTCCAATTTCAAATTCTATATCTTTTCTTTTAATGTCAGCGTAGCTCTTTTGTCGACTTTGGGCGGTTTTTAACCGTTGTTGAATTTGGATGATCTTCTCGGTAGTTTCTTGTATAATCTCCGGACCCGTAATCTGTCTATCCCCCACTTCACTCCAACAAATCAGAGACCTGCACTTTTTACCATAAAGTGCTTCAAACGGCGCCATCTCAATGCTTGAATGGTAGCTGTTGTTGTAGGAAAATTCTGCTAACGGTAGATGTCGATCCCAACTGTTTCCGAAATCAATAACACATGCTCGTAGCATGTCTTCAAGCGTTTGTATCGTCCTTTCGCTCTGCCCATCAGTTTGTGGATGATAGGCAGTACTCATGTCTAGACGAGTTCCTAATGCTTGCTGTAATGTCTGCCAGAATCTTGAAATAAATCTTCCATCCCTATCAGAGATAATAGAGATTGGTATTCCATGTCTGGAGACGACTTCCTTCAAATACAGTCGTGCTAACTTCTCCATCTTGTCATCTTCTCTTATTGGTAGGAAGTGTGCTGATTTGGTGAGACGATCAACTATTACCCAAATAGTATCAAAACCACTTGCAGTCCTTGACAATTTAGTGATGAAATCCATGGTAATGTTTTCCCATTTCCATTCCGGGATTTCGGGTTGTTGAAGTAGACCTGATGGTTTCTGATGCTCAGCTTTGACCTTAGAACACGTCAAACATTCTCCTACGTATTTAGCAACATCGGCTTTCATACCCGGCCACCAAAAATGTTTCTTGAGATCCTTGTACATCTTCCCCGTTCCAGGATGTATTGAGTATCTGGTTTTATGAGCTTCTCTAAGTACCATTTCTCTCATATCTCCAAATTTTGGTACCCAAATCCTTTCAGCCCTATACCGGATTCCGTCTTCCCGAATATTAAGATGCTTCTCCGATCCTTTAGGTATTTCATCCTTTAAATTTCCCTCTTTTAAAACTCCTTGTTGTGCCTCCTTTATTTGAGTAGTAATGTTATTATGAATTATTATATTCATAGATTTTACTCGAATGGGTTATCTGTCCTTCCTGCTCAAGGCATCGGCTACCACATTTGCCTTCCCCGGGTGGTAATGAATCTCAAAGTCGTAATCATTCAATAATTCAATCCACCTACGCTGCCTCATATTCAGTTGTTTCTGATTAAATATGTGTTGAAGACTTTTGTGGTCGGTATATATAATACTTTTGACCCCATATAAGTAGTGCCTCCAAGTCTTTAATGCAAAAACAACCGCGCCTAATTCCAAATCATGCGTCGTATAATTTTGTTCGTGAATCTTCAATTGTCTAGACGCATAAGCAATCACCTTCATTCGTTGCATTAATACACAACCGAGACCTTGCTTTGATGCATCACAATAAATCACAAAATCATCATTCCCTTCAGGCAATGACAATATAGGTGCCGTAGTTAGCTTTTTCTTCAATAACTGAAACGCTTTCTCTTGTTCATCATTCCATTCAAATTTCTTCCCTTTATGCGTTAATGCAGTCAAGGGTTTTGCTATTCTGGAAAAGTCTTGGATGAACCTTCTGTAGTAACCAGCTAGTCCTAAAAACTTGCGTATGTGTTTCGGAGTTTTCGGGGTTTCCCACTTTTCAACAGTTTCTATCTTTGCCGGATCCACCTTAATACCTTCTTTATTCACTATGTGACCGAGGAATTGAACTTCTTCCAACCAAAATGAACACTTTGAAAACTTAGCATACAATTCTTCCTTCCTCAATACTTCTAACACCTTTCTCAAATGTTCACCGTGTTCTTGGTCATTCTTTGAGTAAATAAGTATGTCATCAATGAAAACAAAGACAAACTTGTCAAGGTATGGTCCACACACTCGGTTCATAAGGTCCATGAACACAGCTGGTGCATTAGTTAAACCAAACGGCATGACCATAAACTCGTAATGACCGTAACGTGTTCTGAAAGCAGTCTTTGGAATATCATCTTCTTTCACCCGCATTTGATGATACCCGGAACGTAAGTCAATCTTTGAATAAACAGACGAGCCTTGTAGTTGATCAAATAAGTCGTCGATTCTCGATAGTGGGTAGCGGTTCTTGATGGTAAGTTTGTTCAACTCTCGGTAGTCGATACACAACCTGAATGTACCATCTTTCTTCTTGACAAACAAAACAGGAGCTCCCCACGGTGATGTGCTTGGTCGAATGAAACCACGCTCTAAAAGTTCTTGTAATTGGCTTTGCAGTTCTTTCATCTCGCTGGGTGCGAGTCTGTAAGGAGCACGAGCTATTGGTGCAGCTCCTGGTATAAGATCTATTTGAAATTCAACGGATCGATGTGGGGGAAATCCCGGTAATTCTTTCGGAAATACATCGGGAAATTCTTTTGCAATGGGAACATCATTGATGTTCTTTTCTTCAGTTTGTACTTTTTCGACGTGTGCTAGAACAGCATAGCAACCTTTTCTTATTAGTTTTTGTGCCTTCAAATTACTAATAAGATGTAGCTTCGTGTTGCCCTTTTCTCCGTACACCATTAATGGTTTTCCTTTTTCTCGTATAATGCGAATTGCATTTTTGTAACAAACGATCTCTGCTTTAACTTCTTTCAACCAGTCCATACCGATTATCACATCAAAACTCCCTAACTCTACTGGTATCAAGTTAATCTTAAATGTTTCGCTAACCAGTTTAATTTCTCGATTCCGACATATATTATCTGCTGAAATTAATTTACCATTTGCTAATTCGAGTAAAAATTTACTATCCAAAGGCGTCAATGGACAACTTAATTTAGCACAAAAATCTCTACTCATATTGCTTCTATCCGCACCCGAATCAAATAAAACGTAAGAAGATTTATTGTCAATAAGAAACGTACCCGTAACAAGCTCCGGGTCTTCCTGTGCCTCTGCCGCATTAATATTGAAAACTCTTCCGCGGCCTTGTCCATTCGTGTTCTCCTGGTTCGGGCAATTTCTAATAATGTGGCCCAGTTTTCCACATTTATAACAAACTACATTGGCATAACTTGCTCCGACACTACTTGCTCCGCCATTACTCGTTCCGACACCATTTGTTCCTTTCGTTCTATTAACCCCTGGTCCGTAGACCTCACACTTCGCCGCGCTATGACCATTTCTTTTACACTTGTTGCAAAATTTGGTGCAGAACCCCGAGTGATACTTTTCACACCTTTGGCATAGCTGCTTCTGATTGTTGTTGTTGTTGCGGTTATTATTGTTGTTGGGATGATTGTTGTAGTTGCTGCTGTTGTTGTTGTTGTTGTTGTTGGGCCGTTTGTTGTAGTTGTGATTGATGTTGCGATTGTTGGGATAATTGTTGCGATTATTGTTGTAATTGCTGTTGTTGTTGTATTGGTGATTCTTATCACCGTTTTCCTCCCACTTTCTTTTGACTTGCTTCACATTGGCCTCTTCAGCAGTCTGTTCTTTAATTCTTTCTTCAATCTGGTTCACTAGTTTGTGAGCCATTCTACATGCCTGTTGTATGGAGGCGGGCTCGTGTGAACTTATATCTTCTTGGATTCTTTCCGGTAATCCTTTCACAAACGCGTCAATCTTCTCTTCCTCATCTTCGAATGCTCCCAGACACAATAGGCACAATTCTGTGAATCGTCTTTCGTACGTGGTAATATCAAATCCTTGGGTTCGTAACCCTCTAAGTTCTGTCTTGAGCTTATTGACCTCGGTTCTGGGACGGTATTTCTCGTTCATCAAGTGCTTGAATGCTGACCACGGTAGTGCGTACGCATCGTCTTGTCCCACTTGCTCTAGATAGGTATTCCACCATGTTAACGCAGAACCTGTGAAGGTATGCGTAGCGTACTTTACTTTGTCCTCTTCAGTACACTTACTTGTGGCAAACACCGATTCGACCTTCTCGGTCCACCGTTTCAATCCGATCGGTCCTTCGGTTCCATCAAATTCTAAAGGTTTGCAGGCAGTGAATTCTTTGTAGGTGCATCCTACACGATTTCCTGTACTGCTAGATCCAAGGTTATTGTTGGTATGTAGCGCAGCCTGTACTGCAGCTATGTTTGAAGCTAGAAAAGTACGGAATTCCTCTTCATTCATATTCACGGTGTGTCGAGTAGTCGGTGCCATTTCCTTCAAAATAGTCAAATGGAACAAGTAAATCATACAGAATATTAAGAGTAGTTAATAGTATTTCGTAGCATAATATGAACTCATTTATAAAAGCTTTTTCTTCATATTAGCGTTTTATAAGTTTAAATTCGGGTAGTACCTACCCGTTAAGTTCATACTTAGTAGCTAATATACAATTCAACTACTACAATTCTATATGAAAAACTGATTATAATAATATTTCACGTTCAAACTTTTACACAATATTTTACAAACTTACAATACCGCTTATTTTACATATAGCATGAAATATAGCACACAATAAATTTGATACAAGATGGTTGTGAAGATAATTCTAGCTAGTACACAAGTTGTTCAGCAAAGGCAATAAAGACACGTAATTCTTACGTCCAGAAACAAGTCATGCATTCTGGTTTTACTAGGATTACTTCCCATCCTTGGTCTTGTGGAACATAACCGTTATGGCCGTTGATAAGACATCGTGTTGTAACGTTGTCAAAGGGACGAGGGTTACGTAATGTCCAACAGTCCCGTAACAATCTAAAAACCTCATTTCTTACCCCAATTACCGACTCCATCACTTGTGGGAACGTTTTGTTTAATAGTTGTAGCCAGATGTTCTTGTTCTCACTTTGGTGAGAAGCGAACATTACTAATCCGTAAGCATAACATGCTTCTTTATGTTGCATGTTAGCCTCTTTTTCTAAATCACGAAGTCCAATATTCGGATATATTGAGTCAAAATAATTTCTTAATCCATTGCGTAAAATAGCATTTGGGTTCCCCGCAATATATGCGTCAAAGTAAACACATCGTAACTTATGGATTTCCCAATGTGATATCCCCCATCTTTCGAACGAAAGCCTTTTATAAACCAAGGCATTCTTGGAACGTTCTTCGAATGTCTTACAAACTGATCTCGCCTTAAATAGTTGTGCCGAAGAATTCTGACCGACTCTAGATAAGATTTCATCAATCATGTCTCCGGGTAGGTCTCTTAAAATATTGGGTTGTCTATCCATTTTGTGTTTTTATACTGTAAAATAGACAAGAGTTAGATTCATAAAAAAAATACTTATTAATACAAGCAATTTTTTTACATATATCATAAAGCATAAGCACACTATAATACATATATTACACCACACGAATACAACTATCTTATTCCGACTTGCTTGTTTCTTCTTCTTCGGTTTTGGTTCGTTTTGCCAAGTTTCTAGGGATATATGATGTTCCTCTAATACGAGCCGTCGTTTTCCACATTGGTTTAGAAAAACCTGGTGGTTTAGAGGTTCCCGGGTCATTGTTACAACTTAAGGACTTCGGGGGTTGACGATACATATAAAGTTCATCGGGGTTGGAATTAGATTTCTCTATTTTTATGCCCTTTCCCTTATTATTTTCTTTTGCCTTTTTAAATTCAGTTGGGGTAATTTCTATAACATCATCGAAATTCTCGTCGGAATCCGATTCATCGGAGAATTGGTAATCCTCCCAATATTTTGCTTCCTTGGCGGAAACACCATTGACCATAATTAACCTTGGTCGGTTGGTTGAGGATTTTCTTTTACTTAACCGTTTTATTATTTCCCCCACCGGTTCTATTTCTTCATCCGGTTCCGATTCTTCTTCCGGTTCCGATTCTTCTTCCGGTTCCGACTCTTCTTCCGGTTCCTCTTCGGGAAGTTGTGAATCAGTCCACGAATCATTCCAATTTACATTTGACTCTTCATTATTATTAGGTGAGTCAATGGGACTTGTTCTAGAGGTAGACATCTATCACATAATATCAAACGCGTTAAGAGATTAATATATCACATAATATTCATATGTTAAAAATATATAGTTTCCAACAAAATTTGTTAAGCAATCATTTTTCAAGTAAACACGGTCGAAGTCCAAACTCACTAATGCATCCTAACAAACTCGATAAGACACACTAATGCAAAATTTTGGTTCTCTAAGACCAACGCTCTGATACCAACTGAAATGTCCCGTTCTTATTGATTAAAAACGTTCCATATTAATTGATTTCGTTGCGAGGTTTTGACCTCTATATGAGACGTTTTTCAAAGACTGCATTCATTTTAAAACAAACCATAACCTTTATTTCATCAATAAAGGTTTAAAAAGCTTTACGTAGATTATCAAATAATGATAATCTAAAATATCCTGTTTACACACGACCATTACATAATGGTTTACAATACAAATATGTTACAACAAAATAAGTTTCTTGAATGCAGTTTTTACACAATATCATACAAGCATGGACTCCAAATCTCGTCCTTATTTAAGTATGCGACAGCGGAAGCTCTTAATAATCACCTGAGAATAAAATGCTTAAAACGTCAACAAAAATGTTGGTGAGTTATAGGTTTAACCTATATATATCAAATCGTAACAATAGACCACAAGATTTCATATTTCAATACACATCCCATACATAGAGATACAAATCATTCATATGGTGAACACCTGGTAACCGACATTAACAAGATGCATATATAAGAATATCCCCATCATTCCGGGACACCCTTCGGATATGATATAAATTTAGAAGTACTAAAGCATCCGGTACTTTGGATGGGGTTTGTTAGGCCCAATAGATCTATCTTTAGGATTCGCGTCAATTAGGGTGTCTGTTCCCTAATTCTTAGATTACCAGACTTAATAAAAAGGGGCATATTCGATTTCGATAATTCAACCATAGAATGTAGATTCACATACTTGTGTCTATTTTGTAAATCATTTATAAAACCTGCATGTATTCTCATCCCAAAAATATTAGATTTTAAAAGTGGGACTATAACTCACTTTCACAGATTTTTACTTCGTCGGGAAGTAAGACTTGGCCACTGGTTGATTCACGAACCTATAACAATATATACATATATATCAAAGTATGTTCAAAATATATTTACAACACTTTTAATATATTTTGATGTTTTAAGTTTATTAAGTCAGCTGTCCTCGTTAGTAACCTACAACTAGTTGTCCACAGTTAGATATACAGAAATAAATCGATAAATATTATCTTGAATCAATCCACGACCCAGTGTATACGTATCTCAGTATTGATCACAACTCAAACTATACATATTTTGGAATCAACCTCAACCCTGTATAGCTAACTCCAACATTCACATATAGAGTGTCTATGGTTGTTCCGAAATATATATAGATGTGTCGACATGATAGGTCGAAACATTGTATACGTGTCTATGGTATCTCAAGATTACATAATATACAATACAAGTTGATTAAGTTATGGTTGGAATAGATTTGTTACCAATTTTCACGTAGCTAAAATGAGAAAAATTATCCAATCTTGTTTTACCCATAACTTCTTCATTTTAAATCCGTTTTGAGTGAATCAAATTGCTATGGTTTCATATTGAACTCTATTTTATGAATCTAATCAGAAAAAGTATAGGTTTATAGTCGGAAAAATAAGTTACAAGTCGTTTTTGTAAAGGTAGTCATTTCAGTCGAAAGAACGACGTCTAGATGACCATTTTAGAAAACATACTTCCACTTTGAGTTTAACCATAATTTTTGGATATAGTTTCATGTTCATAATAAAAATCATTTTCTCTGAATAACAACTTTTAAATCAAAGTTTATCATAGTTTTAATTAACTAATCCAAAACAGCCCGCGGTGTTACTACGACGGCGTAAATCCGGTTTTACGGTGGTTTTCGTGTTTCCAGGTTTTAAATCATTAAGTTAGCATATCATATAGATATAGAACATGTGTTTAGTTAATTTTAAAAGTCAAGTTAGAAGGATTAACTTTTGTTTGCGAACAAGTTTAGAATTAACTAAACTATGTTCTAGTGATTACGAGTTTAAACCTTCGAATAAGATAGTTTTATATATATGAATCGAATGATGTTATGAACATCATTACTACCTCAAGTTTAGTAGGTAAACCTACTGGAAGTGACAAGAAATGATCTAGCTTCAAAGGATCTTGGATGGCTTGAAAGTTCTTGAAGTAGGATCATGACACAAAAACAAGTTCAAGTAAGATTTTTACTCGAATTAAGATAGTTTATAGTTATAGAAATTGAATCAAAGTTTGAATATGAATATTACCTTGAATAAGAAAGATAACCTACTGTATATAACAAAGGTTTCTTGATCTTAGATGATTACTTGGAATGGATTAGAAAGCTTGGAAGTAAATTAGTAAACTTGAAGGGATTTTTGAAGTGTTCTTGAAGTGTTCTTCCTATGATGATTATAGCTTGATTCTTGAAGTGATTTTTGATGAAGATGATGATTAACTACTGGAAAAATACATTCATAATAGTGTGTGTGTGTTGATAGAGAATTAGAAAGAGAATTGGAAGTGAAATGGAATGAATGATGAGTGGTAATTGGTGAGTGGTGAGTGGGGTTAAAAGGAGTTCTAGTTAGTTGACTAGCTCATGGTAGAAGTTAAAATTGATTAGTCATACATGACATAATCAAGAGTGGAATCCCATGCTAGTTCCTATTGGTATATACCTATAGTAAGTACGTTTTGAAGCTGTGTATAATACGGGTAAGAATACGACTAGAATTCTTGATGAAAGAAAAGAATGGGAAAGTAACTGTAACCATTTTCGTTAAGTATGAGTGTTTTGATATATGTCTTAAAGTCTTCCAAAAGTATTTTAATACATCTAAATACACTACATGTATATGCATTTTAACTGAGTCGTTAAGTCATCGTTAGTCGTTACATGTAAGTGTTGTTTTGAAACCTTTAAGTTAACGATCTCAATTAATGTTGTTAACCCATTGTTTATTATATCTAATGAGATGTTAAATTATTATATTATCATGATATTATGATATATTAATATATCTTAATATGATATATATACATTTAAATGTCGTTACAACGATAATCGTTACATATATGTCTCGTTTCGAAATCCTTAAGTTAGTAGTCTTGTTTATATGTATATAACTCATTGTTAATATACTTATGGAGATACTTACTTATAATAATCTCATGTTAACCATATGTATATCCATATATATATCGTCATGTCATTTTTACAAGTTTTAACGTTCGTGAATCGCCGGTCAACTTGGGTGGTCAATTGTCTATATGAAACATATTTCAATTAATCAAGTCTTAACAAGTTTGATTGCTTAACATGTTGAAAACATTTAATCATGTAAATATCAATCTCAATTAATATATATAAACATGGAAAAGTTCGGGTCACTACATAAGTATATCCATTCTCTAAATAAATAAATATCTTGTGTAAAATTGTATCGTATTTAATAATATTTCTTGTAAAATTTAATAGCTATTTTATATACACCTCGCACGACATCAGACACCCTAATTGACGTGAATCCTAAAGATAGATCTATTGGGCCTAACAAACCCCATCCAAAGTACCGGATGCTTTAGTACTTCGAAATTTATATCATGTCCGAAGGAGGATCCCGGAATGATAGGGGATATTCTTATATGTATCTAGTTAATGTCGGTTACCAGGTGTTCACCATATGAATGATTATTTTTGTCTCTATGCATGGGACGTATATTTATGAGAACTGGAAATGAAATTCTTGTGGTCTATTAAAATGATGAAAATAAATGATTATGATAAACTAATGAACTCACCAACCTTTTGGTTGACACTTTAAAGCATGTTTATTCTCAGGTGTTAAAGAAATCTTCCGCTGTGCATTTGCTCATTTTAAAGATATTACTTGGAGTCTTTCATAGCATATTTCAAAGAACGTTTCATTCGAGTCATTGAGTTCATCAAAGATTATTATTAAATTAATTTATAGTTGGAGAGTGGATATTATGAAATGGTATGCATGCCTGTCAATTTTCGATGTAAAGAAAGATTGTCTTTTAAAAACGAATGCAATGTTTGTAAAATGTATCATATAGAGGTCAAATACCTCGCAATGTAATCAACTATTGTGAATCGTTTATAATGTATATGAACGGGTCCTTTCATGTTCAACTCTCGGTAGTCGATACACAACCTGAATGTACCATCCTTCTTTTTGACAAACAAAACAGGAGCTCCCCATGGTGATGTACTTGGTCGTATAAAACCATGCTCTAAAAGTTCTTGTAGTTCGTTTTGGAGTTCCTTCATTTCACTGGGTGTGAGTCTGTATGGAGCACGAGCTATTGGTGCAGCTCCTGGTACAAGGTCTATTTGAAATTCAACGGATCGATGTGGGGGTAATCCCGTTAATTCTTTCGGAAATACATCGGGAAATTCTTTTGCGACAGGAACATCACTGATGTTCTTTTCTTCAGGTTTAACTTCCTTGATGTGTGCTAGAATGATGTAACAACCTTTTCTTATTAGTTTTTGCGCCTTCAAATTACTAATAAGATTTAACTTCGCGTTGCTCTTTTCTCCGTATACCATTAAGGGTTTTCCTTCTTTTCGTACAATGCGAATTGCATTTTTGTAATATACGATCTATGCTCTCTCCTTTTTCAACCAGTCCATGCCAATTATCACATCAAAACTCCTTAACTCTACTAGTATCAAATCAATCTTAAACGTATCGCTACCCAGTTTAATTTCTCGATTCCGACATATTTTATCTACCGAAATTAATTTACCGTTTCCTAATTCGAGTAAAAATTTATTATTCATAGGCATCAATGGACCACTTAATTTAGCACAAAAATCTCTACTCATATTGCTTCTATCCGCACCCGAATCAAATAAAACATAAGCAGGTTTTTCATCAATAAGAAACGTACCTGTAACAAGCTCCGGGTCTTCTTGCGCTTCTGCCGTATTAATATTGAAAACTCTTCCGCAGCCCTATCCCTTAGTATTCCCCTTATTTGGGCATTCGTTTCTGATATGACCCGGCTTCCCACATCCATAACAAATAATGGTGGTATTATTTGTTCCGACATTATTTGTTCCTTTATTCTTGTTAGCCATTGGTCCGTAAACTTCACACTTCGTCGTACCATGACCCTTTCTATTACACTTAGTACACGATGTCATACAAAGCCCAGTCGGATGGTATCCTTCACACTTCTGGCATGATTTTTGCCTCTGGTTGTAATTGTTGGGATTGTTGTTGTTGCGGTTGTTGTTATTGTTGGAACGGTTATTGTAGTTTTTGTTGGGATTGTTATTGTTGTTGCGGTTAAAGTTGCGGTTGTGGTGGTAGTTATTGCGTTTGTAATTGCGATTATTGTTGTTGTTGTTGTTGTTGTATTGGTGACTCTTGTCACTGTTTTCTTCCCAATTCCTCTTGACTTGTTTCGTGTTGGCTTCTTCAGTCGCTTACTCTTTAATTCTCCCCTCAATCTGATTTATGAGTTTATGAGCCATTCGACTTGCCTTTTGTATGGAAGTGGGCTCGTGTGAACTCACATCTTCTTGAATCCTTACTGGTAACCCTTTTACAAACGCGTCGATCTTCTCTTCTTCATCTTCGAACACTCCCGGACACAATAGGCACAACTCTGTGAATCGTCGTTCATATGTGGTAATGTCGAACCCTTGTGTTCGTAACTCTCTAAGTTCTACCTTGAGCTTATTGACTTCATTTCTAGGACGGTACTGCTCGTTCATCAATTGCTTGAATGCCAACCACGGTAGTGCGTAAGCAGCATTTTGTCCTACCTGTTCAAGATAGGTGTTCCACCACGTTAACGCAGTACCTGTGAAGGAATGCGTAGCGTACTTAACTTTGTCCTCTTCAGTACACTTACTTATGGCAAACACCGATTCGACTTTCTCGGTCCACTGTTTCAATCCAATTGGTCCTTTGGTTCCATCAAATTCCAAAGGTTTGCAGGCAGTGAATTCTTTGTAGGAGCATCCTACACGATTTCTTGTGGAATTAGTTTCACTGCTAGATCTAGAGTTATTGTTATTTTGCATCGCAGCCTGTAGTGCGGCTATGTTTGCTGCAAGGAAAACACGGAAGTCTTCCTCGCTCATGTTCAAATTCTGACGAGTCGTCGGTGCTATTTCCTTCAAAAATAGCCCAAAAGAATAAGTTAATCATATAGAATATTAAAAGTAGTCAATAGTATTTCGTAGTATAATATGAACTCATTTACAAAAGCTTTTTCTTCATATTAGCGTTTTATAGTTTTAATTCGGGTAGTACCTACCCGTTAAGTTCATACTTATTAGCTAATATACAATTTAACTACTACAATTCTATATGAAAAACTGATTATAATAATATTTCGCGTTCAAACTTTTATACAATATTTTACAAACTTACAATACCGCTATTATACATATAGGATGAAATATAGCACATAATAACTTTGCTACTCGGTAGCTATAAAGACAATTCTAGTTAATACGCAAGTTGTTCAGCAAAAGAAATAAAGATACGTAATTCAAAAGTCCAGAAACAAGTCATGCATTCTGGTTTTACTAAGACGACTTCCCATCCTTGGTCTTGCGGAAAGTAACCGTTATGAAATTTGGCTAGGCAGTATGTTGTAATGTCGTCAAAAGGATGAGGGTTTCGTAATGTCCAACAGCTCCGTAATAATCTAAAAACCTTGTTTCTCACCCCAACTACTGAATCTGTCACTTGTGGGAAGGTTTTATTTAAAAGTTGTAACCCGATGTTCTTTTTCTCACTTTGGTAAGAAGCGAACATCACTAACCCGTAAGTGTAACATGATTCTTTATGATGCATGTTAGAAGCTCTTTCTAACTCACGAAACCCTATGTTGGGATATGTTGAGTCAAAATAGGTTCTTAATCCATAGCGTAAAATTGCATTTGGTTTCTCCGCATTTAACGCTTTAAAGAAAACACGGCGTAACTTACGGTCTCCCCAATGTGATATACCCCACCTATCAAAGGAAAGCCTTTTATAAACTAAGGCATTTCTGGAAAGTCTTTCAAATGTTTGACAAGTTAATTTCGCCATAACTAAATGTGCTGATGAATTCTGACCGACTCTAGACAAGATTTCCTCCTCTTCCGGTTCCTCTTCGGGAATTTGTGAATCTTCTCAATATATATTCGACTCTTCATTGTTATTAGGTGAGTCGATGGGATCTGTACTAGAGGTAGACATCTATCACACAATATCAAACATGTTAATAGATTAATTTATCACATAATATTTACATGTTACAATTTGTAGTTTCCAACAAAAAAAAAAATTATTAAGCAATCATTTTTAAAGAAAACACGGTCGAAGTCCAGACTCATTAATGCATCCTAAAAAACTCGATAAGACACACTAATGCAAATTTTCTGGTTCTCTAAGACCAATGCTCGGATACCAACTGAAATGTCCCGTTCATATTGATTATAAACGTTCCATATTAATTGATTTCGTTGCGAGGTTTTGACCTCTATATGAGACATTTTTGAAAGACTACATTCGTTTTTAAAACAAACCATAACCTTTATTTTATCTACAAGGTTAAAAGGACACCACCTAGATTATCAGAAATGATAATCTAAAAATATCACATTTACACACTACCAATACATATTGGTTTACAATATTAATATGTTACAACAAAGTAAATCTCGAATGCAGTTTTAAACAATATTATACAAGCATGCTGACACCAAGTCTTGTCCATATATTAGCATGCAACAGCGGAAGCTCTTAATAATCACCTGAGAATAAACATGCTTTAAACGTCAACAAAAATGTTGGTGATTTATAGGTTTAACCTATATATTATCAAATTAATATAATAGACCACAAGATTTCATTTATTCAATAATCCTACACTCGCAAGTGTATAAAAATCATTCTATGATGAACACCTGGTAGCCGACATTAACATAATGCATATAGAATATTCCCCGCATACTCGCAAGTATGTCATAAATTGGCAATCGCAATCACCATATAAATCGAAGTATTAAAGCATTCCAAATTCCAGAATGGGGTTTGTTAGGCCCATAGATCTATCTTTAGGATTCGCGTCAATTAGGGGTCATTTCCCTAATTCTTAGGCTACCAGACTTGAAGGGGCAATATTCGGTTTAATAATCCAACCATAGAATGTAGTTTCGCGTACTTGTGTCTATTTTGTAAAACATTTAGAAAGCTTCATGTATTCTCATCCCAAAAATATTAGATTTTAAAAGTGGGACTATAACTCACTTTCACAGATTTTTACTTCGTCGGGAAGTAAGACTTGGCCACTGGTCGATTCACGAACCTATAACAAATATGTACATATATATCAAAGTATGTTCAAAACATATTTACAACATTATTAATACGTTTTACTGTTTTAAGTTTATTAAGTCAGCTGTCCTCGTTAGTAACCTACAACTAGTTGTCCACAGTTAGATGTACAGAAATAAATCGATATATATTATCTTGAATCAATCCACGACCCAGTGTATACACGTCTCAGGCTAGATCACAACTCAAAGTATATAAATTTTTAGAATCAACCTCAACCCTGTATAGCTAACTCCAACATTACTGCATATAGAGTGTCTATGGTTGTTTCAAATAATATATATACATGGGTCGATATGATATGTCAAAATATTTGCATACGTGTCTATGGTATCCCAATATTACATAATATATTAGAATACATGTATAATATAATATGAGTTAGTTAGGATATGATTAATATAGATTTGTTACCAATTTTCACGTAGTAACAACAAACAAAAATATCCAATCTTGTTTTACCCATAACTTCTTCGTTTTAAATCCGTTTTGAGTGATTCAAGTTGCTATGGTTTCATATTGAACTTAAGTTTATGAATCTAAACAGAAAAAGTATAAGTTTATAGTCAAAAATACAGGTTATAAGTCATTTTTGTAAAGGTAGTCATTTCAGTCGAAAGAACGACGTCTAGATGACCATTTTGGAAAACATACTTACACTTTGAGTTTAACCATGATTTTTGGATATAGTTTCATGTTCATAAGAAAAATCATTTTCCCAGAAGAACAACTTTTAAATCAAAGTTTATCATAGTTTTTAATTAACTAACCCAAAACAGCCCGCGGTGTTACTACGACGGCGTATATCCAGTTTTACGGTGTTTTTTGTGTTTTCGGGTTTTAAATCAGTAAGTTAGCATATCATATAGATATAGAATATGTGTTTAGTTGATTTTAAAAGTCAAGTTAGAAGGATTAACTTTTGTTTGCGAACAAGTTTAGAATTAACTAAACTATGTTCTAGTGATTACATGTTCAAATCTTCGAATAAGATAGTTATACATATAAGAATCGAATGATGTTATGAACATCATTACTACCTCAAATTTAGTAGGTAAACCTACTAGAAATGATGAAAAATAACTTGACCTTCAAAGGATCTTTGATGGCTTGGAAGTTCTTGAAATAGAATCATGACACAAAAACAACTTCAAGTAAGATTATTACTCGAATTAAGATAGTTATAGTTATAGAAATTGAATCAAAGCTTGAATATGAATATTACCTTGATTTATAAAGATAACCTACTATAAATAACAAAGGTTTCTTGATCTTAGATGATTGCTTGGAATGGATTAGGAAACTTGGAAGTGTTCTTGATGTGTTCTTGAGTAATTGTTTTTATGATGATTATAGGTAATAACCAAAGCTTGTATTTGATGATTTTTGCTGGAAAAATAGTAACTTAGACGTTCATGGAAGAGTGTGTGTGTTTTGAGAGAGAATTGGGAAGAAAATTGGAAGTGAAATGAAGTAGGTGGTGAGTGGTGAAGGTGAGTGGGGTTAAAAGGAGTTCTTATTTTTGTTTCCTTGCTCATAAGTCATGCTAGATGTTAAATGATGGTTCCCACATGGTTAGGTGACTCACATGGGCTGCTAAGAGCTGATCATTGGAGTGTATATACCAATAGTAAATACATTTAGAAGCTATGTATTGTACAAGTACAAATACTAGTGCATACGAGTAGAATTGTTGATGAAAATGAATGAGGATGTAATCGTAAGCATTTTTGTTAAGTAGAAGTACTTGGATAAGTGTCTTTAAGTCTTTCAAAAGTTTATGAATACATATTAAAACACTACATGTATATACATTTTAACTGAGTCGTTAAGTCATCGTTAGTCGTTATATGTAAATGTTGTTTCGAAACCTTTAAGTTAACGATCTTGTTAAATGTTGTTAACACATTGTTTATTATATCTAATGAGATGTTAAATTATTACATTATCATGATATAATGATGTATTAATATATCTTAATATGATATATATACAGTTAAATGTCGTTACAACGATAATCGTTACATATATGTCTCGTTTCGAAATCCTTAAGTTAGTAGTCTTGTTTTTACATATGTAGTTCATTGTTATTATACTTAATGATATGTTTACTTATCATTTAACATGTTTATATATAGTGTATCAATATCTTAAAATGATTCATTTGTAATTAGTAAGACGTTGTTATAACGATAATCGTTATATATACCGTTTTCAAGTTTCTTAATTCAATAGTCTCATTTTTATGTATATAACTCATTGTTAAAATACTTAATGAGGTACATACTTATCAAAATATCATGATAACTATATATATATCCATATGTATGTCATCATATAGTTTTTACAAGTTTTAACGTTCGTGAATCACCGATCAACTTGGGTGGTCAATTTTCTATATAAAACCTATTTCAATTAATCAAGTCTTAATAAGTTTGATTGCTTAACATGTTGGAAATACTTAATCATGTAAATATTAATTTCATTTAATATATATAAACATGGAAAAGTTCGGGTCACTACAACCGTCATAAACCGGCCATCACTCCACCATAACAATCACCACCTCACGTCAACCTTACAAACACCACCTTAAAATCCACTACAACCATTTAACCATCTCCACCTTCATCAAGAACCGTCACCAATTGCTACCATTTGAACACCATCTCCATCATGAATCACTTTTGGTTCGCCATTACAACCCACCTACGTTTTGCTGCTACTAACACTTTCGAAATTGTACAAAACATAAACTCGTTTTCCCTCATACACCACCAATCATCACGATGGCTTTGTTATGACATAGAACCATCTTCAATCAACAGACCCACTTGGATACTTTGGTTTCCATATAATTTTAAACCCACTTACTCTTTTTGTTTGAAGTTTGACAAAACACAAAACTATCATTTAGAACTCCCTCGCAACCTTAAACCACACAAACTCCATTATACCTGTTACTGTTTCTGTCGAAATTAAACAACCACGACCACCTTCATCTTTGTTGTTTGCCGCTCCACCGTACCACCACACTCTATTTTGATCACAACCATCACCATATACGACCCATCTTCCATTCTATTTCGATCAACAAACCACTCTACTCATTATCTTGCTGTTTTGGATCAATGAACAAACCACCACCGAAACCCTGCATGACAACAAATTATTGAATCAATTATCTATTATTATTCAAGAAAATAACACTTCACTAGATTAAAGAAAAAGAAAGAGTAATGATGGTGAGAAAAAAAATATATATTTAAAGGTTTCGTAGTTTTGTTGCCTGTGCTTCGTATTATATCAAATCTTTGGAAGAGTGGTCGACATATCCAAGTGGGTAGGGAAGGGGAATCCACCTTTTGCAATACAATATAAACAATTGATACTTCTTTTTCTCGATATTAATGCTTGATGATGGACCGGGGTGCCATTTTTGCTACACAAGATTTGAAAACATATAATTGTTTATTATGATGTTGGGTTTGATAATTGAACGTGTGAAGGAGGGTGGGACCAACGCAACCCTAAAACTTAAATTGATACGAACTTCATCTGCTATCTCTATTTCTTTTCTGTTTTGGATCGTGGACATCGGCCAGTTTGATGCAGTCTGAGAATATGCAAGCCCAACACTTTTTTTTTAAAAACCCACATAAAACCCAAGTTTGGGCCGTTATTTGTTAGATGGGCCGAAAACTTTGTTGGGCCACGTTTACATTAAACTGTGATCCAGCTTCATTTTTTTTTTGTTGAACGGGACGTATGATGAAGATAACAGATGATGATGTTTAAGGTTAATAGAGATGATGCGTATGATGATAGATGTAATGATGATTGTTAAGATTATAATAATAAACTAGATTTTAAGAGCCCGTGCGTTGCACGGTAGCTCTAAAAAATGGTTTCTTAATCGTCACTGTTTGTACAGCATTGTGTGTTGTTTAAACCAGTTTATTTACAGAACACTTTTATTTAAAAAAACACTTTAGTAACCTACGTATCGAAACTAAAGAAATAATAAATTTTAGTTTCGTAAACGCTATGAATTATTATCCTTAGACTGCAACAATAAGTTATTGGTAGTAGTTCAAAACTAAAATAGTAAAAAACATAGTGATACAATTTTGTTTGAAGATCTTCAATAAGTCAAAGTTCCAATTCTAGTTCTATTTGCTGTAAAAATATGGCAACAAATGCTGAGCTATGATCTTGTATTTCACAGTGAGTGTTTCCACTACAACAATCAAAAAGTGAGTATTTTAGTTAAGCATCTAAAAGTACATAACACTATCAATTGACATGATTCAAATAAGGGGTATCAAAAATAGTCTACAACTTATAAACTGTGTATGTAAAAATAAAGAATTAGTTGATACAAACTTGCCTCTATAGGTGGCTAGGTGATGCAATACTTCTTTGAACACGATGTTTTTTTATTGTATTTGATTATTCATTGTATGTGTTTAAAACTGTTCTTATCAATATCAAGAAGTACCTTAAACCTAAACTTTGCAGTCCCATGAAGAATACCTTAAAACACAAAATCACATATGATAACCACAACTGCAAGTAGTAATGTGATTAAAACACAAAATCACATATTACTTGTAATAGTTGACTATATGTGATACTCATTGACAAATCATTTATATATGACCCTGTATTTATACCGGACATAATTTTATTTGCAAACAAAGAGATTATATATTAATCACAGAAGCACAATATACAATCACAACCAATGGAACAAGACACTCGTGCCCATTGCAAGAAACAAAACAAAACTACACAAGTGGTTAACCTACAACATCAGACACTAACAATCAAACAAAGTTGACAAATTCTATCAGCTAAATATAATCCGACTATAGGGGAGAATTTGCAGTTCCTATTGAATAAGGAAATTCTATATTTGATCTGAAAAGTAGCAATGATTTACTTTGTAGGAAACAAACCCTACACAGTTACAGGTATGACCCATTAGTGTCCCAAAGTCACACATACTCATGATGAAAAGAAAAAAGTCTAATTAAAAAGATATAAGTAAAAGTAAAGTAAGCAAGAAGAGCAGTGCTCAACCAGTGTCAAACCTACAACAACCAACAATAGCAAACTCATGGCATAATAGATGGAAGTTGTGAATACAAAGTACAATAAAAGTCTGTATTTCTAAAAATAAAAATGGGTTTAAATAAAAAGAGAACTTACCAAATTAACTACCACATTTTGAACTATGGTTGAGATACGATGGCTTCGAATTCTATCCGTCACTCTTCTTCAATGAGCCCCACTTGAGAGAAATTGTTTTACCATCTTCAGTATATAGGTCATGGGTTATAGTCTAATATTATTCGAAATGATTAGTCTTTGTTGGCGATGTAGCATTAGCTATATACATGAAGAATATATATATATATATATATATATATATATATATATATATATATATATATATATATATATATATATATATATATATATATATATATATATATATATCAGGTTCTTTAGAGTATTATCGGGTTCTTTACCTTTTGTCTAATGCTATGCTCGTTCGCGATTTCTCTAGTACAATCTCTGCAAAAATAGGACTGTAGATACTTCGTTACAATATATTTCTAAGATTCTGACTTAAAACACTTTTCGATTGATTTAGGAGGCTGTAGGCATTTAAAGTACACTCATATGACTTTCAGCACATTTGACCCGTTACCCAAATAGCTAATCTTTTATTAGAGTAAAAACTAACCCAAATTGACAAGTAACTTGGTCAAAACTACTTCCTCTATCACAACACATATATGTGGCAAAATAGGCGGGTCATAGAGGTTAGCGACGTTTCAAAAGTCAAAATGTGCATATTAGCAAGTCAATACAGACCAAATTGGGTTAACCAATCTGTCTATTTCTCAAAAATGATAAATTTATAATAATAATATTTAAGAAAAAAAATACGGGGTAATAGGTAACTTTCGATCGTTCAACTAATTTATCATTTCCTGTTTCGATACTCCTCAACATTACGCATTTATCGCGTTACAGATAAAATATAAATCTAAATAAAGTGATGGGTCAAAATGGGTATTTATAAGTAAACAGACTAAAAGATTTACTGGTTTGTGGCTGGCCCGTTCCATGAAATGAAATAGCCCATGACGCTCAACACAACTGCATGAGCAAACATAGTTGATGGATCATCCTTCAACGCCAGCAAAAGCAGCACCCCGAAAGGAATTGCTGATGTCGAGCTAATTTGGGCTAAAATAATCCTACCTGAATTCAGAAACCACTCCGAAAAAATGTCACCGACCCGACCACCAAACAAACCACCAAAAGAATTACCGATTATAAATGCTCGAAATGCTCGAAGTTCCAACCACATAGGTGCAAACAATAACGTTGACCATGGAAATGAACTTGAGACACCTTGCTCTACAGTAATCCTAAAAGATTGAATCTTTACAACCGGGTTTGCTTCCCGCATCAAATTTTCGACTTCTGGCAAAAAAAACTGACAAAAACAAATAAAGAACGCATAAGATAAATCAAACCACAGTTTCAGCAGTACCATGAGCAATTGTTAACGACGAACAAAAAACAAAATCATCAACATCAATAGCTTGTTGAATACGATTTTGATGTTGTATAGCGCACCGTTTAGAAGCTTGTAACGCAGACACATACTACGATAACACATTGGATAGACTACCACCATAAACCGCAACTGAAGAAGGAGGTTTCACAAACACTTTGTCTGGTCCTCTATTTTAGGTGGCATTATATAAACTTATAGCTTTAAGGAACAACAAAGTCAAAATAACAATCTAAAACAATGAACAAAACTATTTTTTACCTCAACCCAAAACACATATCATTATACAGCGAGCCATTAGTTAACGAAATCGAAATTTGCGAACGAAAGAAAAAACAGTAACCAAAAACAGAACAAAACCTTGAGGCATTTACGAATCACATAAACCTTAAACCACAAGGTAAACTCTGAAGCAAAGTAGCAGAGTAACCTGCATAAAGATCCAAGAGGCCATGCAAATAATATGTTTGTAATATATTATCAAACTTCAACTGATTAGGTTCCTAAAGTTAGTTGTTGGTGTTAAAACTTCACCATGTAATATGCAATGACATTACAACTGACAAAACTCTACTCCATAGAGGCAATCTATCTGCAAAAATATCATGAGGTTAGTTTAACCGAATACTTTAACTGATTATATATAATAGAATCAGAGAGGTGTTAACATGATACATACTCCATTACTTGTTGTTAACTGCAAGGCTATATTGAAATAATGAAGTATGTATTCAGGAATAAAATAACTTAATCGTACTAACAATGATAATGTCTATTTAAATGAATCAATAAGTGCACCAAGTAGATGAAAACATATATGCAATTGGCATACCTTTTATGAAACACATTTTTCAGAATCAACTGTCCATTCTTGAATTTCGAATCTATTATTATCTAACTTTGACCTCTAATTTATCAAATCTCTAGCCATAATAGATAATCTTCAACATTCACAATAGCATCTCACAATTCAGACAATTGAATTTTATTAATTAATAACACACATTATTAATTATCGCCTTGAAAACACCGGCCTTTGCACAATTTTGAGGTTGATTTACAACAGCATTCACATAGTATTATACATACTGGTTAACACCATACTCAAAAACAAAAACCACAGTCAAAAACTTAAAGGAGCAGTGCAGCAATATAACATTCAAAACTCTAGAATATCATACATATAAACAGACGCAACAACAATAAGAAACAACATTCAAAACTCTATAATTGGACTACAATCAAACTCCACGAATCAACTTAGAACTTACATCTAGTAAGAACTAAAAGATTAACCAACCATCAACAGAAAAAATTTTAAAAAATTTAATCACAATTCATACAATTCGTTTATATTCATATATAAACGAATTTAACTTTTAATTTTTATAAGTGCATAACTGCTGTGAGTTTTTTAAAGAAGTGATATGGTGATGACTAAAAAAAAGGGCGTTGGTTGATTATTTGTTAAGAAATGTTGAAAAATAAGAATCATGATGTAACAAATTGGGATAACTTCAGAAAATTGCCTTCATATCAATTTTAATCGACCATTTTGCTGCGCAATGCTAATGCCAACATCGTTTACTGTGATGACCCGGAAATTTCTGACCAAATTTAAACTTAATCTTTGTATGATTAACATTTCCGACACGATAAGCAAAGTCTGTAAAACTGAATCTCAAAATTTTTGAACTACTTTTATATATTTAAATACCCTTCGGTTGTTTTCAACGATTCGCGAACAATTATATGTAAATAGATACATATATACTATAACTTGAAAAAGTAACAATGTATTAATTGTTTGATACCGTACATTAAACTTATTGGTTTAAATATCTATTTGAATATATATGATAAGTTGAAATATTTATTATTAAAATTTATTTATAAATAACTTTCAATGCATATTTAAAAACTGATTTATGTATATTAAAAAGATATATACATATATATAATTTCAAGTTATTTAGTAAACGATAGTAACATTCGTTTATTGATTCGATTGATATTTAGATAAGTTAACTAAAGCGTTTAAGATGAACTAGTAAAACACTAATTTGCTAAAGTATTTTCGAAAATCACTATTTGCTACAGTGAAATTGACTTGCTACAGTGAATTGCTACAGTAAAACACTATTTCAAAATGAAAATGTATGTATGTATATATATATATATATATATATATATATATATATATATTAACAAATAGCGAGACGCTGATTTATAGAAGTAAATGACCAAAACACTCAAATGTATAAGTTATACCTCGAGTGGTATAGTTTATGGATAATTTAAGACTATATTTTGACAAAGGTACGATTCACGAAACGAAAAGTATTAGTTTTCTAAGCGTACGAAAATGCGTTCGAGAAACCGGAACCGGGACATAAGTCAAGTGATGAAGTACGACTTATCGGAACAAAAATTACAAGTCAACTAAGCACGTGAATTTAATATAATATATAACTAATTATTTAAATTATATATTATATATATTATTAATAATTATGTCGACAAACAATGTGACAAACAACTTTTGAGCTGGACAGGGACCTCATGCGATCGCATGAGTTCCCCATACATTTTTCATGCGATCGCATGAGCTGAGATTGCAGGCCACACCTATAAATTTGATCGAATTCTTTCAGTTGTGGATACTTTCTTCTTCTATCTATATTCCTCCGTATATATATTATTATTATTATTATTATTATTATTATTATTATTATTATTATTATTATTATTATTATTATTATTATTATTATTATTAAGATTAATATTATTATTAATCTTAATATTATTAGTAGTATTATTATTAATTAGTATTATACATAAAATACTACGACGAGGTCATGAGCGTGTCACTTTCAAAATGGGTTTTCAAGCAGGATAGAGCTAAGGAAAATATGGGTTATTACTAAGGAGGTTATGGGTAATGTTCGGGGGTATATTTGTAAATCAAACCTAGTGTTTATCATCTCCGTTATGTCTACGTACTTTCCTACAATATTGAATCTCAATACTGATACGTTGGGATCTACGATTATTTGGTAATCCGAGTTTCGGTCACATTACGATGAACAACTTTATGTGCTGTTAAGGTGAGTTTCATATGATCCCTTTTACTCTCTACATTTTTGGGCTGAGAATACATGCAAATGCTTTATTAACCGATATACAATATTTATATGCGTGAGTTTCATTTGCTCCCTTTTTAATTGCTTTTGCAATCTATATTTTTGGGCTGAGAATACATGCACTTTATTTTAAACGCAATGGATACAAGTACATACTAAATTCTACACCGAGTTTGAACTGAAAATCCCTTAGCTTTGGTAACTAGTAACTGCCGGTTATAAGAACTGGTGGGCGCGAGTAGCAGTATATGGATCCATAGGGCTTGATATCCCCGTCAGAGCTAGAGCACTAGCCTTTTAACGGACGTATGCTATTTGAGAAGCGTGCACGTTGGTTTGCGTGTATTATTAAGATGATTATACAAATGGTACAAATTATATATACGTTAAGTTTAGTTACCAGGGTGCTCAATTTCGTAGAATATTTTGATAAACGTTTCTGGATTGAACAACTGAAATCTTGTGATCCATCTTTATATACAGATTATGCGAAACATACAAACTATGAACTCACCAACCTTTGTGTTGACACTTGTTAGCATGTTTATTCTCAGGTTCCCTAAAAGTCTTCCGCTGTTTGCTTATATGTTAGACAAGCTATGTGCATGGAGTCATACAGGGCATATTTTTCAAGGAAACGTTGCATTCACCAAATCATCACCATGTATCTTATTTTGACTGCATTGTCAACGAAATTACTATTGTAAACTATTATTTACGGTGATTGTCTATATGTAGAAATCATCAAATGTCGAAAACCTTTGATTTAAATATTCATTTATGGTGTGCCTTTTCAAAAGAATGCAATGTTTACAAAACGTATCATATAGAGGTCAAATACCTCGCAATGAAATCGATGAATGACGTGTTCGTCCATATGGATTTGGAGCGATCGTCACATTTACGCATCTAAAATGAACCACACAGGTAATCACACTTATCAGATCATTACGAAATCCAACACTCTACTATCAAATAGATCGTCAGCGGAAATAAGACATACCTTTAAGGTAATAAGACTGTTAAACCAAACAGAATCGAATATGTAATTGCAGAGGAATTAGAGGTTGATTGTGGGTGGATTGTAATGGAGGTTTTGAAACCCTAAAAAATTGAAGATACGAGTGAACGGAGATGATGATGATGTTGAATCTGTTAATCCTAATTTAGGAAGAAGAGAACACATACTTCAAATTAATAAGATGTATGCACAATTTAATAAGATGTATGCACAGATTGAACGGTTTGAATTTGTAAGTGATTTGAAAGATTTGAAAGAAAATTTTGTTAACCCTAATTTAGGAGTTGTGGAAGAAGAAGATCGTGAAACCCAGCCCTCAATAATTCAGTTTCTAATCCTTATTAATTCGAGACACGTGGAATAATGTGGTAATTAGTGAGGGTTAATTATTTTTAATCTGCTAATTACATGTCAGATTCGAGGTACGGGTTTAATGGATTGAATGACACATCAGATTTATATTTCATGTTTTGTAAAATGTAGAGATAATAAATACAAACTGAGCCAAAATGGTATACCTACTTTATAGCCCGTGTAAGTGAATATTTAAATTTGACTGTCTATATCTAATAAATTATAGTTACTAGAGAACCTGCTTTATATGTATGTGGAGTTTATTTTTTTAGGTACTCTGACCCTCCTATATGCCTTTCGCGGACCTCATTGCGCAACAACTATAGCCTTAAAGCAGCCATAACACGAGTTGATTTTTACATGTTATCCGATCAATCAGACCTGCCCATATTGATACGCCTAATGTTCATTCTATACTATTCTTGCTCAATTTGATATCTGTTTTCACAGATTTCTCATCTGATGCATCTATGTTGAGTCCACCTTCTAGCAGCCGCAATCTAGAATCAGAATTGCATACCGCTAGGCTCACTCTAATCCATGAAAAATAATCTTGCTATCGTACAACCTTTCACTGGATATTATTCTACTGATGGTCCCGGTGAGGGTGTTTCAATGGTTCTCGTGTGCCAATGGTTTGAAAACTGGTACCAGATCTGTTTGAGACCTTACTTCAAGAACCAGATTTGTGTTCTCGGACCGAGCGGTAGAAGGAAAAAAAAAGTAGATCGGAGAATGACTACGGTGGTTGTGGTTTGAACACTTAACGAAATAGTTCGCATTGCATTTTGATAGTGTTTAGGCTGATTTTATAGTGGAAATGAAAAGGGGGAAACTGAATGAGAATCACATGATTAGTTTGGTTGAACAATATAATGGAATGAGTGTGTTCAAATGAATGAAAATCACATGAGTGGTTTGGTTGTACAATATAATGGAATGAGTGTGTTTAAATGAATGAAAATCACATGAGTGGTTTGGTTGAACAATATAATGGAATGAGTGTGTTCATGTTAAGGTTAATTATAGCATGTGAGTGTTTGTGTTTATATGAGATTATGGATTTGATGTATACAATCCTTCTCCTATCCGAAAATAAACGGAAGTCATTTCTTCATCAAGAGTGAAATACTCTCGAAAGTAGAGAAAATCATCTCTCTCTATTCGACGGATAAAGAGATTGTTTTCGAGTGGACCTCCGGCCAATAAGTAGGAATCTTTAAAAAAATAGTAATTTAAAGTTAAAAATAAAATTGAGACGTCGTGAAAATAGTAAAATCAAATTTCCATGGGTTTTAAATCCCGCATGGAATTCAATTTAGGCTTTAAATGACAGTCAAGACGTCAATAAATCGACGTTTGCTATTGACTCAAAAATAGAGCCGATTATAAACTAACCTTAAAAGAATAAATGAGTAGCTAGTCAGATAGATATAGAGAATAATTAGGTGGATGAAGTTGAATTTTTATATTGGCAATGAATAGTAACTTTCTACGCATCGGCGAGTTGTACACCGTGCTCCACGGGTTGTACCCACTTTTTTTTTTCTTCTTCTTCTTTTAAGACCCCAACGATAAAATAATCAACTTTCACAATAGGGACAAACCTTAAAGGCTACAAATAGATCAACAAAAAACTTTTTTTTTTTTTTAAATAATCTCAACCATAAAATAATCACCTCTCACAGAAGAAAAAATAATCAACTTTCACAAAAGGGACAAATCTTAAACGCTACAAATAGATCAACAAAAAAGTGTTTTTTTTTAAAACCTCTAACGATAAAATAATCAACTTTCACAGAAAGGACAAACTTTAAACGCTACAAATAAATCAATGGAAAAGTTTCTTTTAGAGAACACAACAATAAAACAATTCCTTTTCATTTTTTTTATTAATAACCCCAACGATAAAACAAGTAAACCTCAAACGCTACATAATTTTACGAACTAAACACCATAAATTACATTCAAAACGGGTTCCCACCGTGAAACGAGGGCTCCAACTTTAGTTATATCTATACATCTAAAAGAGATAGTTAAAGTGAATAGGAAACTTTAAAAGTTTCACAAATTCACCCCAAATTTTTATTTTTCATAATTCAACCACATTCTTCATAATAGTTAATTTCATAGTTTTTACAAATTTATTTCAAACTTTTCACATTTCATAATTTAACCATAACACTTCTCATTCACTATAAATCGCTCACACATTTTTTACTATCTAATAACTATTATTTTATGATTAAACCTATATCTAAAAGAGGGAGGGGTAATGAATAGTGTTCAAGAGCATTTTCGAATTTTCATTTTTTTTAACTTAAATAAATTTAATTTGCACAACAAAATCCCCCACACTTTCTCCAAAAAATCAAATCGACCCCTCATACAGGGGTAAAGTGTCAAATTACCATTTTCACAAAAAAAAACTTAAATAAACTCCACCCAAATATTCAACGGGCCATATCTTCTCGCTCGCAACGAGTCAAATTTTTCCGACACCATCGTTAAACTCGAAATAATTTTAGGAACACAATGTCACTAGCTATACGCAAAACGGACGCTTTTTAAAAAACGCTAAATATTTGTGGTGCTTTTCATACACGTTGATTTTGCGTTAAATTTTTAAAAGTCGACAATTCCATAGCGAAACGCGGAGATGCACATATATTGTTAATTTAAAATAACATTTAAATCTTTCACAGGTTATACCTTTTATTTCGAATCGAGTTGCGCTTCAACGACATCATCGTTAGCCACGAAATATTTTTACAAACTAAACACAATAAAATACATTGAAAATCGAACCTCCGACGCGAAGCGAGGGTTCGTACACTAGTGAAATCTATTTGTGAACATATTTTTCTGATAAAAATAATTTTATATTACGAGAAACATTTTGATGGGTAAATTTAAGTTATTCTTGTTGATGATTCATATATGCTAGTATATATGAGGTATGTGTCGATGGAAGGCGTCATCAAGGATGATGAATATTAAGAACAGCGCAAGAACAACAAATACTGATCGACCAGTTCGTTCGAGGTGCTCCTCGTGTGCCAAGCGAGTAGACGACCCAACAAAAAATGAACAACATCACGGTGCCAACTCTGGTAGCAGTGAGTCTTTTGATTCGATTGAGGTTAGAAACTATGGCAGTAAGTTGGGGTTGAAATAGAAACACAAGGTGCCTGCTCAGTAAGTTCTGTCTCTTTTTTGTCGAATTTTTATGTTACCATGAAGATCATATCCCTAAATATCAGAGGTTTTGGGCTTGGGTCCAAGGAAAACAAATTCGATTGGGTCAAAAAATTAATTATCAAGGATAAACCAACATTCTTAGCTTTACAAGAAACGCGTTTGAAATTGATGGATCGCAGTTGGATCCAATCTCTGTGGGGATCATCTGACTGTGATTTTTATCAAAAAGAACGTGTTGGCTTGTCAGGTGGGTAATTATTAATTTGGGATTCAACGTATTTTGAAGCAATTGATTGTATCTGCAGTGATAATTTTGTGGGTATTCGTGGTTTGTGGAAGGGTTCGGGTTCTAATTTTAATTTCATTAATGTACATGGACCTCACGAGGATGCGGGCAAGACAAAACTTTGGGATGAACTTTCCTGCTTGTTAAGTGGGAATAATGAGTGTTGGATTATTTGCGGGGACTTTAATGAGGTTCGGGTTCAATCGGATACATTAAATTGTAAGTTCATCAAATATACGGCGAGAAGGTTTAATGACTTCATTGTGAGCAATGGGTTGATGGAAGTTCCAATAGGCGGGAGGAATTTTACAAGAATTAGTGATGATGGCCTCAAATTTAGCAAGATCGATAGGTTTCTTGTGACCGAATCCTTTTACAATATGTGGTCTGACCTCACGGCGGTTGCTTTAGAAAGAAAGTATTTGGACCACTGTCCAATTATGTTGAATGATGATGAAAGAAACTTCGGTCCTAAACCTTTCAAATTCTTTGATGCCTGGTTTGATGAAGAAGGAATCGATGACATTATAAAAAACTCGTGGATTCTTCCTATACGAATAGCAACAGGAAAGATTGTACGTTCCGCAACAAGTTGTAAAATGTTAAAAATGCTTTAAAGGAATGGAGTGTGAACAAATTCAACTCTCTTGATGGTGAGATCAAAACTTTGAAAACAATATCACTTAGCTTTGAATTAAAGGCGGAAAATAATTAACTAAATGAGGTCGAAAAGGAGAATTGGCTTCTTATAAGAAAAAAGTGGATGGACAAAGAAAGATGGAAAACAAGTATGTTGAAACAAAAGGTACGTGTGAAGTGAATTTTAGAAAGCGATGAGAATTCCAAATATTTTCATTCTATTATCCGAAGAAATAACAACAAAAGCAACATAAGAGGATTGAATGTCAATGGGGTTTGGGTAGATTCACCTTATGTTATTAAAGATGTGATCTACAAACATTTCAAGCGAATGTTCGAAGAAGGGGATGTCGATAGACCAAGTATGGAAGACCTCAATTATCCTTGTCTTTCCACGGACAATGCTTCTGATCTTGAACTTCCTTTTTCTGAGAATGAAATTAAAAATGCGGTTTTTGAATGTGGAAGCTCTAAGGCGCCCGGTCCCGACGGTTTTAACATGCACTTTTATAAAAGATATTGGGAAGAATTGAAGGGGGATCTTACTTATGCAATTGAATGGTTTTGGGATAAGGGGGATATATCTCGTGGTTGCAACTCATCGTTTGTCACCTTAATCCCAAAAAAGGCTGATCCCACCGGGCTTAATGATTATCGTCCGATTAGTTTGATTGGTAGTTACTACAAAATAATTGCAAAACTTCTCTCTAACCGGTTGAAAAAGGTGATCCCTCATCTTATTGCCTCGGAGCAAAGTGCATTTATTAAAGGTAGATTCATCTTAGATGGCGCATTGATTGTTAATGAAAGTATTGACTACCTAATAGCTTCCAAGAAAAAAAGCATCTTGTTCAAAGTCGATTTTGAAAAGGCATTTGTGAAATGTCCCGTTCTTATTGATTAAAAACGTTCCATATTAATTGATTTCGTTGCGAGGTTTTGACCTCTATATGAGACATTTTTCAAAGACTGCATTCATTTTTAAAACAAACCATAACCTTTATTTCATAAATAAAGGTTTAAAAAGCTTTACGTAGATTATCAAATAATGATAATCTAAAATATCCTGTTTACACACGACCATTACATAATGGTTTACAATACAAATATGTTACATCGAAATCAGTTTCTTGAATGCAGTTTTTACACAATATCATACAAACATGGACTCCAAATCTTGTCCTTATTTTAGTATGCAACAGCGGAAGCTCTTAGTATTCACCTGAGAATAAACATGCTTTAAACGTCAACAAAAATGTTGGTGAGTTATAGGTTTAACCTATATATATCAAATCGTAACAATAGACCACAAGATTTCATATTTCAATACACATCCCATACATAGAGATAAAAATCATTCATATGGCGAATACCTGGTAATCGACATTAACAAGATGCATATATAAGAATATCCCCATCATTTCGGGATCCTCCATCGGACATGATATAAATTTCGAAGTACTAAAGCATCCAGTACTTTGGATGAGGCTTGTTGGGCCCGATAGATCTATCTTTAGGATTCGCGTCAATTAAGGTGTCTGTTCCCTAATTCTTAGATTACCAGACTTAATAAAAAGGGGCATATTCGATTTCGATAATTCAACCATAGAATGTAGTTTCACGTACTTGTGTCTATTTTGTAAATCATTTATAAAACCTGCATGTATTCTCATCCCAAAAATATTAGATTTTAAAAGTGGGACTATAACTCACTTTCACAGATTTTTACTTCGTCGGGAAGTAAGACTTGGCCACTGGTTGATTCACGAACCTATAACAATATATACATATATATCAAAGTATATTCAAAATATATTTACAACACTTTTAATATAATTTGATGTTTTAAGTTTATTAAGTCAGCTGTCCTCGTTAGTAACCTACAACTAGTTGTCCACAGTTAGATGTACAGAAATAAATCGATAAATATTATCTTGAATCAATCCACGACCCAGTGTATACGTATCTCAGTATTGATCACAACTCAAACTATATATATTTTGGAATCAACCTCAACCCTGTATAGCTAACTCCAACATTCACATATAGAGTGTCTATGGTTGTTCCGAAATATATATAGATGTGTCGACATGATAGGTCGAAACATTGTATACGTGTCTATGGTATCTCAAGATTACATAATATACAATACAAGTTGATTAAGTTATGGTTGGAATAGATTTGTTACCAATTTTCACGTAGCTAAAATGAGAAAAATTATCCAATCTTGTTTTACCCATAACTTCTTCATTTTAAATCCGTTTTGAGTGAATCAAATTGCTATGGTTTCATATTGAACTCTATTTTATGAATCTAAACAGAAAAAGTATAGGTTTGTAGTTGGAAAAATAAGTTACAAGTTGTTTTTGTAAAGGTAGTCATTTCAGTCGAAAGAACGACGTCTAGATGACCATTTTAGAAAACATACTTCCACTTTGAGTTTAACCATAATTTTTGGATATAGTTTCATGTTCATAATAAAAATCATTTTCCTAGAATAACAAATTTTAAATCAAAGTTTATCATAGTTTTTAATTAACTAACCCAAAACAGCCCGCGGTGTTACTACGACGGCGTAAATCCGGTTTTACGATGTTTTTCGTGTTTCCAGGTTTTAAATCATTAAGTTATCATATCATATAGATATAGAACATATGTTTAGTTGATTTTAAAAGTCAAGTTAGAAGGATTAACTTTTATTTGCGAACAAGTTTAGAATTAACTAAACTATGTTCTAGTGATTACAAGTTTAAACCTTCGAATAAGATAGCTTTATATGTATGAATCGAATGATGTTATGAACATCATTACTACCTCAAGTTCCTTGGATAAACCTACTAGAAATTAGAAAAATAGATCTAGCTTCAAAGGATCCTTGGATGGCTTGAAAGTTCTTGAAGCAGAATCATGACACGAAAACAATTTCAAGTAAGATTTCCACTCGAAATAAGATTGTTATAGTTATAGAAATTGAATTAAAGTTTGAATATGATTATTACCTTGTATTACAAAGATAACCTACTGTAAGTAACAAAGGTTTCTTGATCTTGGATGATTACTTGGAATGGATTTAGAAAACTTGGAAGTAAACTTGCAATCTTGGAAGTATTCTTGATTTTATGAAACTAGAACTTTTGGAATTTATGAAGAACACTTAGAACTTGAAGATAGAACTTGAGAGAGATCAATTAGATGAAGAAAATTGAAGAATGAAAGTGTTTGTAGGTGTTTTTGGTCATTGGTGTATGGATTAGATATAAAGGATATGTAATTTTGTTTTCATGTAAATAAGTCATGAATGATTACTCATATTTTTGTAATTCTATGAGATATTTTATGCTAGTTGCCAAATGATGGTTCCCACATGTGTTAGGTGACTCACATGGGCTGCTAAGAGCTGATCATTGGAGTGTATATACCAATAGTACATACATCTAAAAGTTGTGTATTGTACGAGTACGAATACGGGTGCATACGAGTAGAATTGTTGATAAAACTGAACGAGGATGTAATTGTAAGCATTTTTTTTAAGTAGAAGTATTTTGATAAGTGTCTTGAAGTTTTTCAAAAGTGTATGAATACATATTAAAACACTACATGTATATACATTTTAACTGAGTCGTTAAGTCATCGTTAGTCGTTACATGTAAATGTTGTTTTGAAACCTTTAGGTTAACGATCTTGTTGAATGTTGTTAACCCATTATTTATTATAACAAATGAGATGTTAAATTGTTATATTATCATGATATTATGATATATAATATATCTTAGTATGATATATATACAGTTAAATGTCGTTACAACGATAATCGTTACATATATGTCTCGTTTCGAAATCATTAAGTTAGTAGTCTTATTTTTACATATGTATTTCATTGTTAATACACTTAATAATATATTTACTTATCATTTAACATAATTAACCAAGTGTATCAATATCTTAATATTATTCATATGTACCTAGTAAGACGTTGTTATAACGATAATCGTTATATATATCATTTTCGAGTTTCTTAAATTAATAGTCTCATTTTTATGTATATAACTCATTGTTAAAATACCTAATGAGATACATACTTATAATAAAATCATGTTAACTATATATATAACCATATATATGTCATCGTATAGATTTTACAAGTTTTAACGTTCGTGAATCACCGGTCAACTTGGGTGATCAATTGTCTATATGAAACCTATTTCAATTAATCAAGTCTTAACAAGTTTGATTGCTTAACATGTTGGAAACACTTAATCATGTAAATAACAATTTCATTTAATATATATATAAACATGGAAAAGTTCGGGTCACTACAGTACCTACCCGTTAAATAAATTTCGTCCCGAAATTTTAAGCAGTTGGAGGTGTTGACGTATCTTCTAGAAATAAATGCGGGTATTTCTTCTTCATCTGATCTTCACGCTCCCAGGTGAACTCGGGTCCTCTACGAGCATTCCATCGAACCTTAACAATCGGTATCTTGTTTTGTTTAAGTCTCTTAACCTCACGATCCATTATTTCGACGGGTTCTTCAATGAATTGAAGTTTTTCTTTGATTTGAATTTCGTCCAACGGAATAGTGAGATCTTCTTTAGCAAAACATTTCTTCAAATTTGAGAAGTGTTATGAAGTGTTATGTACAGCTGCGAGTTGTTGAGGTAGCTCCAGTTGGTAAGCTACTGGTCCGACACGATCTATAATCTTGAATGGTCCAATGTACCTTGGATTTAGTTTCCCCGTTTACCAAATCGAACAACGCCTTTCCAAGGTGAAACCTTAAGCATGACCATTTCTCCAATTTCAAACTCTATATCTTTTCTTTTACTGTCCGCGTAGCTCTTTTGTCGACTCTGGGCGGTTTTCAATCTTTGTTAAATTTGGATGATTTTCTCGGTAGTTTCTTGTATTATCTCCGGACCTGTAATCTGTCTATCCCCCAATTCACTCCAACAAATCGGAGACCTGCACTTTCTACCATAAAGTGCTTCAAATGGCGCCATCTCAATGCTTGAATGGTAGCTGTTGTTGTAGGAAAATTCTGCTAACGGTAGATGTCGATCCCAACTGTTTCCGAAATCAATAACACAAGCACGTAGCATGTCTTCAAGCATTTGTATCGTCCTTTCGCTCTGCCCATCAGTTTGTGGATGATAGGCAGTACTCATGTCTAGACGAGTTCCCAATGCTTGCTGTAATGTCTGCCAGAATCTTGAAATAAATCTGCCATCCCTATCAGAGATAATAGAGATTGGTATTCCATGTCTGGAGACGACTTCCTTCAAATACAGTCGTGCTAACTTCTCCATCTTGTCATCTTTTCTTATTGGCAGGAAGTGTGCTGACTTGGTGAGACGATCAACTATTACCCAAATAGTATCATAACCACTTGCAGTCCTTGGCAATTTAGTAATGAAATCCATGGTAATGTTTTCCCATTTCCATTCCGGGATTTCAGGTTGTTGTAGTAGACCTGATGGTTTCTGATGTTCAGCTTTGACCTTAGAACACGTCAAACATTCTCCTACATATTTAGCAATATCGGCTTTCATACCTGGCCACCAAAAATGTTTCTTAAGATCCTTGTACATCTTCCCCGTTCCAGGATGTATTGAGTATCTGGTTTTATGAGCTTCTCTAAGTACCATTTCTCTCATATCTCCAAATTTTGATACCCAAATTCTTTCAGCCCTATACCGGGTTCCGTCTTCCCGAATATTAAGATGCTTCTCTGATCCTTTGGGAATTTCATCCTTTAAATTTCCCTCTTTTAAAACTCCTTGTTGCGCCTCCTTTATTTGAGTAGTAAGGTTAGTATGAATCATTATATTCATAGATTTTACTCGAATGGGTTCTCTGTCCTTTCTGCTTAAGGCGTCGGCTACCACATTTGCCTTCCCCGGGTGGTAATGAATCTCAAAGTCGTAATCATTCAACAATTCAATCCACCTACGCTGCCTCATATTCAGTTGTTTCTGATTAAATATGTGTTGAAGACTTTTGTGGTCGGTATATATAATACTTTTGACCCCATATAAGTAGTGCCTCCAAGTCTTTAATGCAAAAACAACCACGCCTAATTCCAAATCATGCATCGTATAATTTTGCTCGTGAATCTTCAATTGTCTAGACGCATAAGCAATCACCTTCGTCCGTTGCATTAATACACAACCGAGACCTTGCTTTGATGCGTCACAATAAATCACAAAATTATCATTCCCTTCAGGCAATGACAATATAGGTGCCGTAGTTAGCTTTTTCTTCAATAATTGAAATGCCTTCTCTTGTTCATCCTTCCATTCAAATTTCTTCCCTTTATGCGTTAATGCAGTCAAGGGTTTTGTTATTTTGGAGAAATCTTGGATGAATCTTCTGTAGTAACCAGCCAATCCTAAAAATTGACGTATATGCTTCGGAGTTTTTGGGGTTTCCCACTTTTCAACGGTTTCGATCTTTGCCGGGTCCACCTGGATACCTTCTTTGTTCACTATGTGACCGAGGAATTGAACTTCTTCCAACCAAAATGCACACTTTGAAAACTTAGCGTACAGTTTTTCTTTCCTCAATACTTCTAGCACTTTTCTCAAATGTTCTTCATGCTCTTGATCATTCTTTGAGTAAATAAGTATGTCATCGATGAAACCAATGACAAACTTGTCAAGATATGGCCCACACACTCGGTTCATAAGGTCCATGAACACAGCTGGTGGGTTAGTCAATCCAAACGGCATAACCATAAACTCGTAATGACCATAACGCGTCCTAAAAGCAGTTTTTGGAATATCATCCTCCTTTACTCGCATTTGATGATATCCAGAACGTAAATCGATCTTTGAATAAACCGACGAGCCTTGTAGTTGATCAAATAAGTCATCAATTCTCGGCAGTGGATAACGGTTTTTGATGGTAAGTTTGTTCAACTCTCTGTAGTCAATACACAACCTAAATGTACCATCCTTCTTCTTGACAAACAAAACAGGAGCTCCCCATGGTGATGTGCTTGGTCGAATGAAACCACGTTCTAATAGTTCTTGCAGTTGGCTTTGCAGTTCTTTCATCTCGGTGGGTGCGAGTCTATAAGGAGCACGAGCTATTGGTGTAGCTCCTGGTACAAGATCTATTTGAAATTCAACGGATCGATGTGGAGGTAATCCCGGTAATTCTTTCGGAAATACATCGGGAAATTCTTTTGCGACGGGAACATCATTGATGCTCTTTTCTTCAGTTTGTACTTTCTCGACGTGTGCTAGAACAGCATAGCAACCTTTTCTTATTAGTTTTTGTGCCTTCAAATTACTAATAAGATGTAGCTTCGTGTTGCCCTTTTCTCCGTACACCATTAAGGGTTTTCCTTTTTCTCGTATAATGCGAATTGCATTTTTGTAACAAACGATCTCTGCTTTCACTTCTTTCAACCAGTCCATACCGATTATCACATCAAAACTCCCTAACTCTACTGGTATCAAGTCAATCTTAAATGTTTCGCTAACCAGTTTAATTTCTCGATTCTGACATATATTATCTGCTGAAATTAATTTACCATTTGCTAATTCAAGTAAAAATTTACTATCCAAAGGCGTCAATGGACAACTTAATTTAGCACAAAAATCTCTACTCATATAGCTTCTATCCGCACCCGAATCAAAAACGTAAGCAGATTTATTATCAATAAGAAACGTACCCGTAACAAGCTCCGGGTCTTCCTGTGCCTCTGTCGCATTAATATTGAAAACTCTTCCGCGGCCTTGTCCATTCGTGTTCTCCTGGTTCGGGAAATTTCTAATAATGTGGCCAAGTTTTCCACATTTATAACAAACTACATTGGCATAACTTGCTCCGACACTACTTGCTCCACCATTACTCGTTCCGACACCATTTGTTCCTTTCGTTCTGTTAACCCCTGGTCCGTAGACCTCACACTTCACCGCGCTATGACCATTTCTATTACACTTGTTGCAAAATTTGGTGCAGAACCCCGAGTGATACTTTTCACACCTTTGGCATAGCTGCTTCTGATTGTTGTTGTTGTTACGGTTATTATTGTTGTTGGGATGATTGTTGTAGTTGCTGTTGTTGTTGTTATTGTTGTTGTTGTTGTTGGGCCATTTGTTGTAGTTGCGATTGATGTTGCGATTGTTGGGATAGTTGTTGCGATTATTGTTGTAATTGCTGTTGTTGTTGTATTGGTGATTCTTATCACCGTTTTCCTCCCATTTTCTTTTGACTTGCTTCACATTGGCCTCTTCAGCCGTCTGTTCTTTAATTCTTTCCTCAATCTGGTTCACTAGTTTGTGAGCCATTTTACATGCCTGTTGTATGGAGGCGGGCTCATGTGAACTTATATCTTCTTGGATTCTTTCCGGTAATCCTTTCACAAAAGCGTCGATCTTCTCTTCCTCATCTTCGAACGCTCCCGGACACAATAGGCACAATTCTGTGAATCGTCTTTCGTACGTGGTAATATCAAATCCTTGGGTTCGTAACCCTCTAAGTTCTGTCTTGAGCTTATTGACCTCGGTTCTGGGACGGTACTTCTCGTTCATCAAGTGCTTGAATGCTGACCACGGTAGTGCGTACGCATCATCTTGTCCCACTTGCTCTAGATAGGTATTCCACCATGTTAACACAGAACCTGTGAAGGTATGCGTAGTGTAGTGACCCGAACTTTTCCATGTTTATATATATTAATTGAGATTGATGTTTACATGATTAAATGTTTCCAACATGTTAAGAAATCAAACTTGTTAAGACTTGATTAATTGAAATAGGTTTCATATAGACAATTGACCACCCAAGTTGACCGGTGATTCACGAACGTTAAAACTTGTAAAAAACTATATGATGACATATATATGGTTATATATATAGTTAACATGATATTATGATAAGTAAACATATCATTAATTATATTAACAATGAACTACATATGTAAAAACAAGACTACTAACTTAATGATTTTGAAACGAGACATATATGTAATGTTTATCGTTGTAACGACATTTAATGTATATATATCATATTAAGAGATATTCGTACATCATAATATCATGATAATATAATAATTTAAAATCTCTTTTGTTATTATAAACATTGGGTTAACAACATTTAACAAGATCGTTAACCTAAAGGTTTCAAAACAACACTTACATGTAACGACTAACGATGACTTAACGACTCAGTTAAAATGTATATACATGTAGTGTTTTAATATGTATTTATACACTTTTGAAAGACTTCAATACACTTATCAAAATACTTCTACTTAACAAAAATGCTTACAATTACATTCTCGTTCAGTTTCATCAACAATTCTACTCGTATGCACCCGTATTCGTACTCGTACAATGCACAGCTTTTAGATGTATGTACTATTGGTATATACACTCCAATGATCAGCTCTTAGCAGCCCATGTGAGTCACCTAACACATGTGGGAACCATCATTTGGCAACTAGCATGAAATATCTCATAAGATTACAAAAATATGAGTAATCATTCATGACTTATTTACATGAAAACAAAATTACATATCCTTTATATCTAATCCATACACCAACGACCAAAAACACCTACAAACACTTTCATTCTTCAATTTTCTTCATCTAATTGAACTCTCTCAAGTTCTATCTTCAAGTTCTAAGTGTTCTTCATAAATTCCAAAAGTTCTAGTTTCATAAAATCAAGAATACTTTCAAGTTTGCTAGCTCACTTCCAATCTTGTAAGGTGATCATCCAACCTCAAGAAATCTTTGTTTCTTACAGTAGGTTATCATTCTAATACAAGGTAATAATCATATTCAAACTTTGGTTCAATTTCTATAACTATAACAATCTTATTTCAAGTGATGATCTTACTTGAACTTGTTTTCGTGTCATGATTTTGCTTCAAGAACTTTGAGCCATCCAAGGATCCATTGAAGCTAGATCCATTTTTCTCTTTTCCAGTAGGTTCATCCAAGGAACTTAAGGTAGTAATGATGTTCATAACATCATTCGATTCATACATATAAAGCTATCTTATTCGAAGGTTTAAACTTGTAATCACTAGAACATAGTTTAGTTAATTCTAAACTTGTTCGCAAACAAAAGTTAATCCTTCTAACTTTACTTTTAAAATCAACTAAACACATGTTCTATATCTATATGATATGCTAACTTAATGATTTAAAACCTGGAAACACGAAAAACACCGTAAAACCGGATTTACGCTGTCGTAGTAACACCGCGGGCTGTTTTGGGTTAGTTAATTAAAAACTATGATAAACTTTGATTTAAAAGTTGTTATTCTGAGAAAATGATTTTTATTATGAACATGAAACTATATCCAAAAATTATGGTTAAACTCAAAGTGGAAGTATGTTTTCTAAAATGGTCATCTAGACGTCGTTCTTTCGACTGAAATGACTACCTTTACAAAAACGACTTGTAACTTATTTTTCCGACTAGAAACCTATACTTTTTTTGTTTAGATTCATAAAATAGAGTTCAATATGAAACCATAGCAATTTGATTCACTCAAAACGGATTTAAAATGAAGAAGTTATGGGTAAAACAAGATTGGATAATTTTTCTCATTTTAGCTACGTGAAAATTGGTAACAAATCTATTCCAACCATAACTTAATCAACTTGTATTATATATTATGTAATCTTGAGATACCATAGACACGTATACAATGTTTCGACCTATCATGTCGACACATCTATATATATTTCGGAACAACCATAGACACTCTATATGTGAATGTTGGAGTTAGCTATACAGGGTTGAGGTTGATTCCAAAATATATATAGTTTGAGTTGTGATCAATACTGAGATACGTATACACTGGGTCGTGGATTGATTCAAGATAATATTTATCGATTTATTTCTGTACATCTAACTGTGGACAACTAGTTGTAGGTTACTAACGAGGACAGCTGACTTAATAAACTTAAAACATCAAAATATATTAAAAGTGTTGTAAATATATTTTGAACATACTTTGATATATATGTATATATTGTTATAGGTTCGTGAATCAACCAGTGGCCAAGTCTTACTTCCCGACGAAGTAAAAATCTGTGAAAGTGAGTTATAGTCCCACTTTTAAAATCTAATATTTTTGGGATGAGAATACATGCAGGTTTTATAAATGATTTACAAAATAGACACAAGTACGTGAAACTACATTCTATGGTTGAATTATCGAAATCGAATATGCCCCTTTTTATTAAGTCTGGTAATCTAAGAATTAGGGAACAGACACCCTAATTGACGCGAATCCTAAAGATAGATCTATTGGGCCTAACAAACCCCATCCAAAGTACCGGATGCTTTAGTACTTCGAAATTTATATCATATCCGAAGGGTGTCCCGGAATGATGGGGATATTCTTATATATGCATCTTGTTATTGTCGGTTACCAGGTGTTCACCATATGAATGATTTTTATCTCTATGTATGGGATGTGTATTGAAATATGAAATCTTGTGGTCTATTGTTACGATTTGATATATATAGGTTAAACCTATAACTCACCAACATTTTTGTTGACGTTTTAAGCATGTTTATTCTCAGGTGATTATTAAGAGCTTCCGCTGTCGCATACTTAAATAAGGACAAGATTTGGAGTCCATGCTTGTATGATATTGTGTAAAAACTGCATTCAAGAAACTTATTTTGTTGTAACATATTTGTATTGTAAACCATTATGTAATGGTCGTGTGTAAACAGGATATTTTAGATTATCATTATTTGATAATCTACGTAAAGCTTTTTAAACCTTTATTGATGAAATAAAGGTTATGGTTTGTTTAAAAATGAATGCAGTCTTTGAAAAACGTCTCATATAGAGGTCAAAACCTCGCAACGAAATCAATTAATATGGAATGTTTTTAATCAATAAGAACGGGACATTTCAGTTGGTATCCGAGCGTTGGTCTTAGAGAACCAGAATTTTGCATTAGTGTGTCTTATCGAGTTTGTTAGGATGCATTAGTGAGTCTGGACTTCGACCGTGTTTACTTGAAAAATGATTGCTTAACCTATTTTTGTTGGAAACTATATATCTTTAACATATGAATATTATGTGATATATTAATCTCTTATCGTGTTTGATATTATGTGATAGATGTCTACCTCTAGAACAAGTCCCATTGACTCACCTAATAATAATGAAGAGTCAAATGTAAATTGGAATGATTCGTGGACTGATTCACAAGTTCCCGAAGAGGAACCGGAAGAAGAGTCGGAACCGGAAGAAGAATCGGAACCGGAAGAAGAATCGGAACCGGATGAAGAAATAGAACCGGTGGGGGAAATAATAAAATGGTTAAGTAAAAGAAAATCCTCAACCAACCGACCAAGGTTAATTATGGTCAATGGTGTTTCCGCCAAGGAAGCAAAATATTGGGAGGATTACCAATTCTCTGATGAATCGGATTCCGACGAGAATTCCAATGATGTTATAGAAATTACCCCAACTGAATTTAAAAAGGCAAAAGAAAATAATAAGGGAAAGGGCATAAAAATAGAGAAATCTAATTCCAACCCCGATGAACTTTATATGTATCGTCAACCCCCGAAGTCCTTAAGTTGTAACAATGACCCGGGAACCTCTAAACCACCAGGTTTTTCTAAACCAATGTGGACAACGACGGCTCGTATTAGGGGAACATCATATATCCCTAGAAACTTGGCAAAACGAACCAAAACCGAAGAAGAAGAAACGAGCGAGTCGGAATAAGATAGTTGTATTCGTGTGGTGTAATATATGGAATATAGTGTTCTTATGCTTTATGATATATGTAAAAATTGCTTGTATTAATAAGTATTTTTTTTTATGAATCTAACTCTTGTCTATTTTACAGTTTAAAAACACAAAATGGATAGACAACCCAATATTTTAAGAGACCTACCCGGAGACATGATTGATGAAATCTTGTCTAGAGTCGGCCAGAATTCTTCGGCACAACTATTTAAGGCGAGATCAGTTTGTAAGACATTCGAAGAACGTTCCAAGAATGTCTTGGTTTATAAGAGACTTTCGTTTGAAAGATGGGGGATATCACATTGGGAAACCCAAAAGTTACGATGTGTTTACTTTGACTCATATATTGCGGGGAACCCAAATGCTATTTTACGCAACGGGTTAAGAAATTATTTTGACTCAATATATCCGAATATTGGACTTCGTGATTTAGAAAAAGCGGCTAACATGCAACATAAAGAAGCATGTTATGCTTACGGATTAGTAATGTTCGCTTCTCACCAAAGTGAGAACAAGAACATCGGGCTACAACTATTAAACAAAACGTTTCCACAAGTGACGGAGTCGGTAATTGGGGTAAGAAATGAGGTTTTTAGATTATTACGGGACTGTTGGACATTACGTAACCCTCGTCCCTTTGATGACGTTACAACACGCTGTCTTATCAACGGCCATAACGGTTATGTTGCACAAGACCAAGGATGGGAAGTAGTCCTAGTAAAACCAGAATGCATGACTTGTTTCTGGACGTATGAATTACGTGTCTTTATTGCCTTTGCTGAACGACTTGTGTACTAGCTAGAATTGTCTTCACAACTATCTTGTATCAAAGTTATTGTGTGCTATATTTCATGCTTTATGTAAAATAAGCGGTATTGTAAGTTTGTAAAATATTGTATAAAAGTTTGAACGCGAAATATTATTATAATCAGTTTTTCATATAGAATTGTAGTAGTTGAATTGTATATTAGCTACTAAGTATGAACTTAACGGGTAGGTACTACCCGAATTTAAACTTATAAAACGCTAATATGAAGAAAAAGCTTTTATAAATGAGTTCATATTATGCTACGAAATACTATTAACTACTCTTAATATTCTGTATGATTAACTTGTTCCATTTAACTATTTTGAAGGAAATGGCACCGACTACTCGACACACCGTGAATATGAATGAAGAGGAATTCCGTACTTTTCTAGCTTCAAACATAGCCGCAGTACAGGCTGCGCTACATACCAACAATAACCTTGGATCTAGCAGTACAGGAAATCGTGTAGGATGCACCTACAAAGAATTCACTGCCTGCAAACCTTTGGAATTTGATGGAACCGAAGGACCGATCGGATTGAAACGGTGGACCGAGAAGGTTGAATCGGTGTTTGCCATAAGTAAGTGTACTGAAGAGGACAAAGTGAAGTACGCTACGCATACCTTCACAGGTTCTGCGTTAACATGGTGGAATACCTATCTAGAGCAAGTGGGACAAGATGATGCGTACGCACTACCGTGGTCAGCATTCAAGCACTTGATGAACGAGAAGTACCGTCCCAGAACCGAGGTCAATAAGCTCAAGACAGAACTTAGAGGGTTACGAACCCAAGGATTTGATATTACCACGTACGAAAGACGATTCACAGAATTGTGCCTATTGTGTCCGGGAGCATTCGAAGATGAGGAAGAGAAGATCGACGCGTTTGTGAAAGGATTACCGGAAAGAATCGAAGAAGATATAAGTTCACACGAGCCCGCCTCCATACAACAGGCATGTAGAATGGCTCACAAACTAGTGAACCAGATTGAAGAAAGAATTAAAGAACAGACTGCTGAAGAGGCCAATGTGAAGCAAGTCAAAAGAAAGTGGGAGGAAAACGGTGATAAGAATCACCAATACAACAACAACAGCAATTACAACAATAATCGCAACAATTATCCCAACAATCGCAACATCAATCGCAACTACAACAAACGGCCCAACAACAACAACAACAACAACAACAGCAACTACAACAATCATCCCAACAACAATAATAACCGCAACAACAACAACAATCAGAAGCAACTATGCCAAAGGTGTGAAAAGAATCACTCGGGGTTCTGCACCAAATTTTGCAACAAGTGTAAAAGAAATGGTCATAGCGCGGCGAAGTGTGAGGTCTACGGACCAGGGGTTAATAGAACGAAAGGAACAAATGGTGTCGGAACGAGTAATGGCGGAGCAAGTAGTGTCGGAGCAAGTTATGCCAATGTAGTTTGTTATAAATGTGGAAAACCAGGCCACATTATTAGAAATTGCCCGAACCAGGAGAACACGAATGGACAAGGCCGTGGAAGAGTTTTCAATATTAATGCGGTAGAGGCACAGGAAGACCCGGAGCTTGTTACGGGTACGTTTCTTATTGACAATAAATCTGCTTACGTTTTATTTGATTCGGGTGCGGATAGAAGCTATATGAGTAGAGATTTTTGTGCTAAATTAAGTTGTCCATTGACGCCTTTGGACAGTAAATTTTTACTCGAATTAGCAAATGGTAAATTAATTTCAGCAGATAATATATGTCGGAATCGAGAAATTAAACTGGTTAGCGAAACATTTAAGATTGATTTGATACCAGTAGAGTTAGGGAGTTTTGATGTGATAATCGGTATGGACTGGTTGAAAGAAGTGAAAGCGGAGATCGTTTGTTACAAAAATGCAATTCGCATTATACGAGAAAAAGGAAAACCCTTAATGGTGTACGGAGAAAAGGGCAACACGAAGCTACATCTTATTAGTAATTTGAAGGCACAAAAACTAATAAGAAAAGGTTGCTATGCTGTTCTAGCACACGTCGAGAAAGTACAAACTGAAGAAAAGAGCATCAATGATGTTCCCATTGCAAAAGAATTTCCCGATGTATTTCCGAAAGAATTACCGGGATTACCCCCACATCGATCCGTTGAATTTCAAATAGATCTTGTACCAAGAGCTGCACCAATAGCTCCTGCTCCTTACAGACTCGCACCCAGCGAGATGAAAGAACTGCAAAGCCAATTACAAGAACTTTTAGAGCGTGGTTTCATTCGACCAAGCACATCACCGTGGGGAGCTCCTGTTTTGTTTGTCAAGAAGAAAGATGGTACATTCAGGTTGTGTATCGACTACCGAGAGTTGAACAAACTTACCATCAAGAACCGCTACCCACTACCGAGAATCGACGACTTATTTGATCAACTACAAGGCTCGTCTGTTTATTCAAAGATTGACTTACGTTCCGGGTATCATCAAATGCGGGTGAAAGAAGATGATATTCCAAAGACTGCTTTCAGAACACGTTACGGTCATTACGAGTTTATGGTCATGCCGTTTGGTTTAACTAATGCACCAGCTGTGTTCATGGACCTTATGAACCGAGTGTGTGGACCATACCTTGACAAGTTTGTCATTGTTTTCATTGATGACATACTTATTTACTCAAAGAATGACCAAGAACACGGTGAACATTTGAGAAAGGTGTTAGAAGTATTGAGGAAGGAAGAATTGTACGCTAAGTTTTCAAAGTGTGCATTTTGGTTGGAAGAAGTTCAATTCCTCGGTCACATAGTGAACAAAGAAGGTATTAAGGTGGATCCGGCAAAGATAGAAACTGTTGAAAAGTGGGAAACCCCGAAAACTCCGAAACACATACGCCAGTTTTTAGGACTAGCTGGTTACTACAGAAGGTTCATCCAAGACTTTTCCAGAATAGCAAAACCCTTGACTGCATTAACGCATAAAGGGAAGAAATTTGAATGGAATGATGAACAAGAGAAAGCGTTTCAGTTATTGAAGAAAAAGCTAACTACGGCACCTATATTGTCATTGCCTAAAGGGAATGATGATTTTGTGATTTATTGTGATGCATCAAAGCAAGGTCTCGGTTGTGTATTAATGCAACGAACGAAGGTGATTGCTTATGCGTCTAGACAATTGAAGGTTCACGAACAAAATTATACGACGCATGATTTGGAATTAGGCGCGGTTGTTTTTGCATTAAAGACTTGGAGGCACTACTTATATGGGGTCAAAAGTATTATATATACCGACCACAAAAGTCTTCAACACATATTTAATCAGAAACAACTGAATATGAGGCAGCGTAGGTGGATTGAATTATTGAATGATTACGACTTTGAGATTCGTTACCACCCGGGGAAGGCAAATGTGGTAGCCGATGCCTTGAGCAGGAAGGACAGAGAACCCATTCGAGTAAAATCTATGAATATAATGATTCATAATAACCTTACTACTCAAATAAAGGAGGCGCAACAAGGAGTTTTAAAAGAGGGAAATTTAAAGGATGAAATACCCAAAGGATCGGAGAAGCATCTTAATATTCGGGAAGACGGAACCCGGTATAGGGCTGAAAGGATTTGGGTACCAAAATTTGGAGATATGAGAGAAATGGTACTTAGAGAAGCTCATAAAACCAGATACTCAATACATCCTGGAACGGGGAAGATGTACAAGGATCTCAAGAAACATTTTTGGTGGCCGGGTATGAAAGCCGATGTTGCTAAATACGTAGGAGAATGTTTGACGTGTTCTAAGGTCAAAGCTGAGCATCAGAAACCATCAGGTCTACTTCAACAACCCGAAATCCCGGAATGGAAATGGGAAAACATTACCATGGATTTCATCACTAAATTGCCAAGGACTGCAAGTGGTTTTGATACTATTTGGGTAATAGTTGATCGTCTCACCAAATCAGCACACTTCCTACCAATAAGAGAAGATGACAAGATGGAGAAATTAGCACGACTGTATTTGAAGGAAGTCGTCTCCAGACATGGAATACCAATCTCTATTATCTCTGATAGGGATGGCAGATTTATTTCAAGATTCTGGCAGACATTACAGCAAGCATTAGGAACTCGTCTAGACATGAGTACTGCCTATCATCCACAAACTGATGGGCAGAGCGAAAGGACGATACAAATGCTTGAAGACATGCTACGAGCATGTGTTATTGATTTCGGAAACAGTTGGGATCGACATCTACCGTTAGCAGAATTTTCCTACAACAACAGCTACCATTCAAGCATTGAGATGGCGCCGTTTGAAGCACTTTATGGTAGAAAGTGCAGGTCTCCGATTTGTTGGAGTGAGGTGGGGGATAGACAGATTACGGGTCCGGAGATTATACAAGAAACTACCGAGAAGATCATCCAAATTCAACAACGGTTGAAAACCGTCCAAAGTCGACAAAAGAGCTACGCTGACATTAAAAGAAAAGATATAGAATTTGAAATTGGAGAGATGGTCATGCTTAAAGTTTCACCTTGGAAAGGCGTTGTTCGATTTGGTAAACGAGGGAAATTAAATCCAAGGTATATTGGACCATTCAAGATTATTGATCGTGTCGGACCAGTAGCTTACCGACTTGAGTTACCTCAACAACTCGCGGCTGTACATAACACTTTCCACGTCTCGAATTTGAAGAAATGTTTTGCTAAAGAAGATCTCACTATTCCGTTAGATGAAATCCAAATCAACGAAAAACTCCAATTCATCGAAGAACCCGTCGAAATAATAGATCGTGAGGTTAAAAGACTTAAGCAAAACAAGATACCAATTGTTAAGGTTCGATGGAATGCTCGTAGAGGACCCGAGTTCACCTGGGAGTGTGAAGATCAGATGAAGAAGAAATACCCGCATCTATTTCCAGAAGATTCGTCAACACCTTCAACAGCTTAAAATTTCGGGACGAAATTTATTTAACGGGTAGGTACTGTAGTGACCCGAACTTTTCCATGTTTATATATATTAATTGAGATTGATGTTTACATGATTAAATGTTTCCAACATGTTAAGAAATCAAACTTGTTAAGACTTGATTAATTGAAATAGGTTTCATATAGACAATTGACCACCCAAGTTGACCGGTGATTCACGAACGTTAAAACTTGTAAAAAACTATATGATGACATATATATGGTTATATATATAGTTAACATGATATTATGATAAGTAAACATATCATTAATTATATTAACAATGAACTACATATGTAAAAACAAGACTACTAACTTAATGATTTTGAAACGAGACATATATGTAATGTTTATCGTTGTAACGACATTTAATGTATATATATCATATTAAGAGATATTCGTACATCATAATATCATGATAATATAATAATTTAAAATCTCTTTTGTTATTATAAACATTGGGTTAACAACATTTAACAAGATCGTTAACCTAAAGGTTTCAAAACAACACTTACATGTAACGACTAACGATGACTTAACGACTCAGTTAAAATGTATATACATGTAGTGTTTTAATATGTATTTATACACTTTTGAAAGACTTCAATACACTTATCAAAATACTTCTACTTAACAAAAATGCTTACAATTACATTCTCGTTCAGTTTCATCAACAATTCTACTCGTATGCACCCGTATTCGTACTCGTACAATACACAGCTTTTAGATGTATGTACTATTGGTATATACACTCCAATGATCAGCTATTAGCAGCCCATGTGAGTCACCTAACACATGTGGGAACCATCATTTGGCAACTAGCATGAAATATCTCATAAGATTACAAAAATATGAGTAATCATTCATGACTTATTTACATGAAAACAAAATTACATATCCTTTATATCTAATCCATACACCAACGACCAAAAACACCTACAAACACTTTCATTCTTCAATTTTCTTCATCTAATTGAACTCTCTCAAGTTCTATCTTCAAGTTCTAAGTGTTCTTCATAAATTCCAAAAGTTCTAGTTTCATAAAATCAAGAATACTTTCAAGTTTGCTAGCTCACTTCCAATCTTGTAAGGTGATCATCCAACCTCAAGAAATCTTTGTTTCTTACAGTAGGTTATCATTCTAATACAAGGTAATAATCATATTCAAACTTTGGTTCAATTTCTATAACTATAACAATCTTATTTCAAGTGATGATCTTACTTGAACTTGTTTTCGTGTCATGATTTTGCTTCAAGAACTTTGAGCCATCCAAGGATCCATTGAAGCTAGATCCATTTTTCTATTTTCCAGTAGGTTCATCCAAGGAACTTAAGGTAGTAATGATGTTCATAACATCATTCGATTCATACATATAAAGCTATCTTATTCGAAGGTTTAAACTTGTAATCACTAGAACATAGTTTAGTTAATTCTAAACTTGTTCGCAAACAAAAGTTAATCCTTCTAACTTTACTTTTAAAATCAACTAAACACATGTTCTATATCTATATGATATGCTAACTTAATGATTTAAAACCTGGAAACACGAAAAACACCGTAAAACCGGATTTACGCTGTCGTAGTAACACCGCGGGCTGTTTTGGGTTAGTTAATTAAAAACTATGATAAACTTTGATTTAAAAGTTGTTATTCTGAGAAAATGATTTTTATTATGAACATGAAACTATATCCAAAAATTATGGTTAAACTCAAAGTGGAAGTATGTTTTCTAAAATGGTCATCTAGACGTCGTTCTTTCGACTGAAATGACTACCTTTACAAAAACGACTTGTAACTTATTTTTCCGACTAGAAACCTATACTTTTTTTGTTTAGATTCATAAAATAGAGTTCAATATGAAACCATAGCAATTTGATTCACTCAAAACGGATTTAAAATGAAGAAGTTATGGGTAAAACAAGATTGGATAATTTTTCTCATTTTAGCTACGTGAAAATTGGTAACAAATCTATTCCAACCATAACTTAATCAACTTGTATTATATATTATGTAATCTTGAGATACCATAGACACGTATACAATGTTTCGACCTATCATGTCGACACATCTATATATATTTCGGAACAACCATAGACACTCTATATGTGAATGTTGGAGTTAGCTATACAGGGTTGAGGTTGATTCCAAAATATATATAGTTTGAGTTGTGATCAATACTGAGATACGTATACACTGGGTCGTGGATTGATTCAAGATAATATTTATCGATTTATTTCTGTACATCTAACTGTGGACAACTAGTTGTAGGTTACTAACGAGGACAGCTGACTTAATAAACTTAAAACAACAAAATATATTAAAAGTGTTGTAAATATATTTTGAACATACTTTGATATATATGTATATATTGTTATAGGTTCGTGAATCAACCAGTGGCCAAGTCTTACTTCCCGACGAAGTAAAAATCTGTGAAAGTGAGTTATAGTCCCACTTTTAAAATCTAATATTTTTGGGATGAGAATACATGCAGGTTTTATAAATGATTTACAAAATAGACACAAGTACGTGAAACTACATTCTATGGTTGAATTATCGAAATCGAATATGCCCCTTTTTATTAAGTCTGGTAATCTAAGAATTAGGGAACAGACACCCTAATTGACGCGAATCCTAAAGATAGATCTATTGGGCCTAACAAACCCCATCCAAAGTACCGGATGCTTTAGTACTTCGAAATTTATATCATATCCGAAGGGTGTCCCGGAATGATGGGGATATTCTTATATATGCATCTTGTTATTGTCGGTTACCAGGTGTTCACCATATGAATGATTTTTATCTCTATGTATGGGATGTGTATTGAAATATGAAATCTTGTGGTCTATTGTTACGATTTGATATATATAGGTTAAACCTATAACTCACCAACATTTTTGTTGACGTTTTAAGCATGTTTATTCTCAGGTGATTATTAAGAGCTTCCGCTGTCGCATACTTAAATAAGGACAAGATTTGGAGTCCATGCTTGTATGATATTGTGTAAAAACTGCATTCAAGAAACTTATTTTGTTGTAACATATTTGTATTGTAAACCATTATGTAATGGTCGTGTGTAAACAGGATATTTTAGATTATCATTATTTGATAATCTACGTAAAGCTTTTTAAACCTTTATTGATGAAATAAAGGTTATGGTTTGTTTAAAAATGAATGCAGTCTTTGAAAAACGTCTTGATGTCAAAGCAGAGGGGTATAAAATACTATTAAATTTTAGCAGAAAATACTATTTAATACGATACAATTTTACACAAGATATTTATTTATTTATAGAATGGATATACTTAAACCTTGCTACAACACTATAGGCAGTGTACCTAATCGTAGAGTAGTGTAGTTTTTAGTAAGTCCGGTTCGTTCCACAGGGAGCTGGTGAAGTTAACGCTATATTATTAAGTTTATTTGTAAAAATATATATATAAATAAGTAGTAGTATTATTATAAAATGGGGGTTTTACCGTTTAATGACCGGTTTGTCGATTTTAAGCGTAAAAATAAATGACAAAAATTAAAGTGCGTAAAATAAATTGCGATAAATAAAATGACAGAAAATAAAATTGCGAGTAATAAAATGACAGTAAATAAAGATACGATGAGAAATATAATAAAAGAATTATGCTTATTTAAACTTCCGTAATCATGATGTTTGACGTGTTGATTTTAATTTATTACCATGGGTTAATTGTCCTTTGTCCTGGTTTATTTGATACGTCTATCTGGTTTTTGTCCATAATAGTCCATCGGTCATAAATATAAAGTGCGAGTATCTTCGTCAAATTACCCTTATACCCGAAGTCAAATATTCCAACTGATTAAGGATTTAAACTGTGACGCAGTTATCACTTCTGTCAACAATTACACCAGTTATCACTGTATGTAATCCACCCCTGTTTTAATTAGTTTATGAATATTAATTCATCCACTTGATCAGAATGAATAATCAATTACCCAACCCAATTGATTAATTAAATGATTATAACAGATTCCATATGAACATCACTAAATAGGACAACCATAATCATTATTAATTATTAGGTTAATTAATTTGAAGATAGGTTCGACAGACTCCAATGAGTTGTCACTCAATTAGACAATACCCCCCATCTATTAATAGTCAATAGTTCAATTTCCACAAGTGTCGGTCTTTTGCCCAAACCTTAATTATGGTACAAAGCCCAATTACCCAATTTTAGTAATTAGCCCAACATCATGATTACTTCGTTTTAAATAAGCATAATAATAACTTAGCTACGAGACATTAAATTAAAAAGGTTGAACATAACTTACAATGATTAAAAATAGCGTAGCGTTACACGGACAGAATTTCGACTTACACACTCAAACGATCTCTATCATAAATCTTATTATTATCATAATTTAAAATTAAAATTAAGATTATTGTTATATCTTATTACATTAACATTATGATAGAGAATTATAAATATAGATATTGATATTTGATATAGAAAAGTAAGAAAAAGATAGAGAAATTTGATCGAAAAAAAAGTCTTTCCCTAATTCATCGAACATATCGTTCCTTTTATAGGAAAATTAGAATTCAAATTTTCATTTACGACCCCTGAACTATGCTCAATTAACAACTTTTTATTATTTAATATTATTCTTATTATGAATTATTTAAATATTATATTTTATTCTTGTGCATAGTTGACTCGTAATTTTTACACCGTTGCGTCGAGCGTTGAGAGTTGGTTCATGTCCCGGTTCCGGATTTTCGAACGTCCTTTCGTATAATTTAATATCTTGTACTTTGCGTTTTGTAACTTGTACTCTTGTCATTTTTAGACGTTCTTCATCAATAATTTGAACCTTTTTGATTGTATCTTGTACATTTGAGCTTTTTGGACGTTTTGGTCTTTCAAATCTTCGTTTTTGTCTTTAAATCTTCATTTTCGAGCGATTTGCGTCTTTCGTCTTCGCACTTATTTATTTAACTATTACAACTAAAAATAAGGAAATTACATTTAAAAACTTTACATATTGGAACGATATTGCTACTAAATATATGTTCATTTGGAACACTATCAAATATCCCCACACTTGAGCGTTGCTTGTCCTCAAGCAATACAGACTTTGAAATAAAAACATACATGAATCACTTTTTTATTCATCACATTTTGTACATCAGTGATTTTGATATAGCGGTATAAACAATGACAGTAATGATGGTTAAAGGTGGGTGTGTCATCCACAGTTGCCTCGGGTTTAGGTCAACGACACTTGCAATCAAATAGCCGATTTACTTTCGGTTTCCAAAGCAAAGTGCACATTTGAAAGGCGGTTTACAGTCCCACATGACTATAAAAATTTAGATCCTTTAAGGAAATTGGATCTTTATGAAAACATTTGATCTTTTGAAAATTCAAGCTAGATTTTACCCTAGACAAGTTTTCTGATTTGATCCATCATTGGTGTTGCAAAATATATTTGTGGATCAATATTTTGGCTAAAACTTTTAGGCTCGTGTAATCCACTGCTATCCCGGTATCGAATAGCACACATCCAGTTTACTTGTTCCGTATATTATCTTTCGGTAAACTACCGTCCGGTTGTAAAGGAAAGCGATGAACAAGAAACTGTTAAGGCAATGTCTAATGACATGCTTTTGGTTATGGTCTTTTTAACGTGTCGGATGCTAGTACTATCCTTGGTAGGAGCAATAGTAAAGATCATCCTTTGATTTTTCGGTCTGGCACAAGGTCCTGTCTCCGACCATGCTATGCAACCACCGTTCTTACGGTTGACACCCGATTTAGTTCAGGTGACCTAATGAATTCCAGGTGAATTCCTAGGATTTTACGTTCAATGGTAATGAACGCATTGAAAATGGTTTTTCAGAAAACAAATCGGTTTGTAATTTTTGATCAAAATATTTTCTCGTTCAAGCTCGAGTTTAGATATCATTGAATTCCATGAGTTTGAATTCTCAATCTTTAAGGTCAATCTCAAGGATTGAGTAATATCAGGCTTAAAAGCTGATTTTTGATCTTTAAGGAGATTATCCTTTCTGGGGATCTGATTCATTAGTCTTATCAAGCTAATTTGCACGGTGCCTCCCCATTGTACGAGATAAATCCTTCTCATGGTTAGGATAAATCTGACCACTTGGCGACCCTGTTTGATGCTGAGGTCCGTGGATTTCCTGCTGATTTTAGTGATGACTTTTCTAGGTTTTTCGTCAACCTACAGCTGGTCTGGACGACAACTTCATGACCTAAATCAAGAAGCGCGTGTCTTTTTCGGAAGACTTTACTTTCTTTTAATGATGGAATTGATTCATCGTGTAGATCCATCTTTCTTTCAAATGTATTACAGTAAACCGGGTAAAACTGATTAGTATCGTCCAAAGCAAAAGTACCTGCAATAATCTTGTACAAAAATATGTGATAGATAATTTTTAATTGAATAACTTGGTACATTCTCCCCACACTTAGTTTCTTTCTTTGCCTTTTTATTCTCCTTTATTCCATTTTAAATGAATTCAAGCATTTTAGGTTGTTTCTCAATTTATGTCCTTTCCGAGGTAACGATAATTTCGGTATTAACACCTAGTTTTCATCGTTCATAAATATGTATAAACATGATTTTGAATTCATTTAGTTGAAAATTTTTCAAATTTTCACAAAATTTGGCAAATAAACTAAGTGCAAACCCGAGAGAATTTATAACCCTTCCCCACACTTGAGATCATGCAATGCCCTCATTTGCATGAAATCAGACTATAATTATAAATTCATGAGGGTGATTAGTGTAGAAAAGTGATTAAAAATACCCAGTTTGTAAGCATATTATTTTACATCACATTTGATATTTTGCGCCTTGTCATCAAAATTAGTAGCTTTTTGTTGAACTTAATGACAGTCTTTGAAAGTGCGCTGTTTTACCCTGTTGTGTACATAACATAAAATACAAACATATATACATATTTTTGAAGTTTGGTATATAACCCCACGTTCAAAAATGTATAAAATCTAAAATCTTTTTAGCATACTTTAGATCAATAAAATTAAAAATAATGATAACAAAATTTGTCGCCCCGTCCTCGGGTAAAGCAATTTCGGCTCTATGACCTAGTCTTCAACTTACGACGAATTTTATAAATCATTTTTTCAACTTAATGAATTAAAGTAAATTTTGTTTTTAAATATCACACAAAACTTAAAAGCATATTAATTTCATATAAAACCTAAAAAAAACAAAAATTCAGAATGGGGGGAGAAAACTAGTTCTTTAGTGTCTGCTAGCGGAAAAGACCAATCGGATTCCATTCTCGGAACTACACGAGAACAGAACAACTAACTCTAGATAACATTTTCTTAGAACATTTGAATCTCCCCACACTTAGGTAGCTGTGGTGTCGAAATTGTGATTAACTTCATCGTCAATTTCTTTTGGTCCATAATCAACTTGCCTATCTGTGACTTTTTCTTTAAGCCAGTGCCCGGCTTCTTCCGTAATATCCCATAATTCAACTAGCTTCGCCCTTTCTTTAGGCGACAGATTGGATACTAGCCGGTTACATAACTTAAAGTTCCCCTTACTTCTAGCATCAATAGCCCGTTTAAAAAGTTTCTTCATTGAACTGTTAATAACGGGGTCATTTAATTTCGTATCAATAACGGGGTTCTTTGTTATCATGTCATCATTAGGTGTTACTTCATTTTCCCCACACTTAGGCGTTTTATTATTATTAAGCACTACCGTTGGAGTTGGTAAAACAACATGGTTCTTACCAATCATTTTTTCTGGTTCAACGGTTTTGGTTGGTGGAGATTTAGACTTTCGAATCATAAAGGTGATAGATTTGTCACCACTCTTAAGTGTCATTCTTCCATTTCCTACATCAAATAACGCCCCGGTGGACGCAAAGAATGGCCGACCTAAAATTAGAGGAATGTTTGGGTCCTCTTCTATGTCAATGACAATAAATTCGACTAGAAAGGTTAAATTGCCTACTTGAACGGGTAGGTTGTCAGCAATTCCAACTGGGTGCTTAATGGTTTGATCAAAGAGTCGAACACTCATATCCGTTGGACTTAACTCACCTACACCTAATCTCTTATATAAGGAAAGAGGCATAACACTTACACTCGCACCTAAATCTGCTAGTGCATCATACATGACACAATCACTAAGTAGACAAGGAACAATAAATTCACCCGGATCACCTACCCTAGGTGGAGGTTTTGGTGGAACTGTCTTCACCGGGTTTATATTTACGGCTTTTGTTTCTTGCACTTTCTTATTCTTTTTCTTCTTCTTCTTTCCAGAGGTATCACAATCTTTATTACCTATTACTTGCTCATACTCAACTCCTTTTCTTGGAAACGGGATGGGTGGTTTGTATGGTGCCACCACTGGCTTTACATACTCGGGTGGTGGTGGTGGTGGTGTAACTTCTTCATTGTTACTCACATCTAAAACCTTCCCATCTTCTGGAGCTAGTTTTTCAGAATTTGTTGATACCATATTAACATTCTCATTCCGAGGATTTACTTCAGTATCACTCGGTAGCTTTCCTTGTTCCCTTTCACTTATTAATCTAACAACAGTACCTACTTGTTTTTCTAGATTCAAAATGGAAGCTTGTTGAGTTCTAAGTGACTGATCAAACCTCTCATTTGTTTGGGTTTGAGTTTCAATAAATTGTGTTTGAGATTCAACTAGTTTTGCCATTATTTCTTCTAGATTTGGCTTTTTCTCTTCGGTTTGTTGTGGTGGTTTATACCAGCTAGGTCTTTGTTGATTGAAACTGTTGGTTTGAGTTGGTTGGTTATTCGGACCTTGTTGGTTGTACGAGTTATTGTCGGGTCCTTTTGGATTGTAAAGAATGTATTGATTTCGATTGAAGTTCGGCTTTGGCGGTTGATAATTATTTTGATAATCATTTCCAGGCCTTTGGTTCATATAAGAAACATTCTCTCGTTGTTCCATCGTTGGTTCAACATTACAATCTTTCAATAAGTGTGGTCCACCGCATTGCTCACAACTGATTCGAATTGCGTGAATATCTTTATTCATCTTTTCCATTCTTCTTTCGAAAGCATCTATTTTTGCGGAAACGGAATCAAAGTCATGGCTAGAATCGGCTCTAGCCGCTTTAGATGATCGAAATATATCTTTTTCTTGGTGCCACTCATGTGAGTGGGATGCTGTGTTATCAATGATTTTGTAAGCTTCAGTTGCGGTTTTCTTCATAATGGAACCACCAGCTGTTATGTCAATGTCTTTTCGTGTAGCAACATTGACACCTTGGTAGAATATTTGTACTATTTGATAAGTATCTAAACCGTGTTGAGGACATCCTCTCAACATCCTTCCGAATCTTGTCCACGCCTCATATAATGTTTCATTTGGATTTTGCGCGAACGTAACAATTTCTCCTTGAAGTCTTACGGCTTTGGATGCCGGAAAGAATCTTTTAAGAAATTTTTCAACTAAGACATCCCATGTGTCAATCGCCCCTTCAGGTAACGATTCTAACCAATCTTTGGCTTCTCCTTTTAAAGTCCAGGGAAATAACATGAGATAGATTTGTTCGTCTTCCACTTCTCGGATTTTGAATAGTGTACAAATTCTTTTAAACGTACGAAGATGTTCGTTCGGATCTTCATTCGGTGCACCACTGAATTGGCATTGGTTAGTTACCATGTGTAGAATTTGTCCTTTGATTTCATAATCTGACGCATTAACTTCTGGCTTAATAATGGCGTGACCTTGGCCCGTGCGTGTGGCTCTCATTCGATCTTCCATACTTAGAGGTTCCGTTACTTCCATAATTGAATTTGTTGAATACGAATCACTAGAGGATTCTGATTTAACGGTTTGTGGTTCAGGAGGAATAATTAGTGGTTCAGGATCTTGGAATTGTCCTTGAATATGCTCCGGGTTCTTAATTGTGAAGTCGGGTTCAAAAGATGGATTATCGGAAATTTTAGTTGGAGTTCTTGTTCGACTAGATGACGATTCTAAAGAAAAATCAACGGCGACAATATTTGCTAGATGTCTTGATCGAGTTACAGGTGGTGAACGTATGAAAGGTGGTGAACGTTTTGCTCGGTGCATTCACTGAATATCCTATTAGTTTTTAAAAAGGAAAGAAAAATTATAATCAGTTATCCAATTAATAGACTTTTCTGATTTTGCCCACGTTTCGAATAGCCAAAAGATGCAGCAGAGGGGCAGGATTCGTTTGGTCTCAATATAATTGAGGACTGTTTGGCTCCAATAACCCGGTCCACGTACAAATCCAACTATTACTACGAACCAGAAAATTTTGATGTCTATCAATTTAACCACTTAAAATAAATTTTCGTAATTTTAAGAAATTTAGAGAAGAAGTAGAAAAAAATTCTAAGTCCTAAAAACTAGAATGGCGAGAAATAAGAAAGAAATAGATTGCGCGTCGAAAAATGTCGAAAAATAAAAGGTCGAAAAATAGGCGTCGAAAAATAAAAATAAGAAAGTAGTGCGAAATACGGCGTCGTAAAATTCTAAAGCACCTAAAACTTAGTCTAAGGAATAAGCACTTAAGGGATTTTACGGCAAAGCCTAAAAATTCTAGAAGTAAAAATAACTATGGCAAAACTAAACTTAATACTAAAAGTTGCGACTATAGTCTAAAAATCTAAAGGTAATAAAACTAAAAAAAACATTTTTTTTATAGACAAAATTTTAAAAATATATATATATTTTTTTTTTATAATTTTTTTTTTTTTTTTACGTTTTTTTTTTTTTTTTTTTTTTTTACGTTTTTGTTTTTTTTTTTTTACGTTTTTTTTTTTTTTTTTTTTACGTTTTTTTTTTTTTTTTTTTTAAATTTTTTAAAAAAAAACGATTTTTTTTTTTTTTTTACAAAATTTTTTTTTAAAACGAATTTTTTTTTTTTTCTTTTAAAAAAAAACGATTTTTTTTTTTACACAATTTTTTTTTTTTTTTTTTTTTTAAAAAACGAAATTTTTTTTTTTTTAAAAAAAAAAAACGATTTTTTTTTTTTTTTTTTTTTAAAAAAAACGATTTTTTTTTTTTTTTTTTTTTTTAAAAAAAAATGATTTTTTTTTACAAATTAATACTTTTTTTTATAATTATAATTTTTTTTCAAAATTTTTTTTTTTTTTTTTTTTTTTTAATTCATTTACTATTCATGAATAGTAAATGAAAATAAATTAATTAATTTACTATTCACATGAAAGCGACATGATAGCAATTATTAATTATAAGTTACATAATATACCCCTGAAGTATTTAATAAATACGACTTTTTTTTTAAAAAATTTACGTAATATTTGGCTTGTCTTAAATATTCGTCTAATTGATCATCGTTAAGTTCATTATAGATATCTAAAGTTCGTACAAGATCAATTTGGATCCGTTTGAGATTTCACATTTGTCTCAAAACCAATTAAGAGCCAAAAGATGATCGTCTTTTATTAATCCCCAATGCAATTTAAAGAATTTAAATTTCTTAAATATTATTATATTATTATATTCTATTTCAATATTATTATATTATTATATAGCGTTTTAGCGCTCCCCGGCAGCGGCGCCAAAAATACTTGATGTCAAAGCAGAGGGGTATAAAATACTATTAAATTTTAGCAGAAAATACTATTTAATACGATACAATTTTACACAAGATATTTATTTATTTATAGAATGGATATACTTAAACCTTGCTACAACACTATAGGCAGTGTACCTAATCGTAGAGTAGTGTAGTTTTTAGTAAGTCCGGTTCGTTCCACAGGGAGCTGGTGAAGTTAACGCTATATTATTAAGTTTATTTGTAAAAATATATATATAAATAAGTAGTAGTATTATTATAAAATGGGGGTTTTACCGTTTAATGACCGGTTTGTCGATTTTAAGCGTAAAAATAAATGACAAAAATTAAAGTGCGTAAAATAAATTGCGATAAATAAAATGACAGAAAATAAAATTGCGAGTAATAAAATGACAGTAAATAAAGATACGATGAGAAATATAATAAAAGAATTATGCTTATTTAAACTTCCGTAATCATGATGTTTGACGTGTTGATTTTAATTTATTACCATGGGTTAATTGTCCTTTGTCCTGGTTTATTTGATACGTCTATCTGGTTTTTGTCCATAATAGTCCATCGGTCATAAATATAAAGTGCGAGTATCTTCGTCAAATTACCCTTATACCCGAAGTCAAATATTCCAACTGATTAAGGATTTAAACTGTGACGCAGTTATCACTTCTGTCAACAATTACACCAGTTATCACTGTATGTAATCCACCCCTGTTTTAATTAGTTTATGAATATTAATTCATCCACTTGATCAGAATGAATAATCAATTACCCAACCCAATTGATTAATTAAATGATTATAACAGATTCCATATGAACATCACTAAATAGGACAACCATAATCATTATTAATTATTAGGTTAATTAATTTGAAGATAGGTTCGACAGACTCCAATGAGTTGTCACTCAATTAGACAATACCCCCCATCTATTAATAGTCAATAGTTCAATTTCCACAAGTGTCGGTCTTTTGCCCAAACCTTAATTATGGTACAAAGCCCAATTACCCAATTTTAGTAATTAGCCCAACATCATGATTACTTCGTTTTAAATAAGCATAATAATAACTTAGCTACGAGACATTAAATTAAAAAGGTTGAACATAACTTACAATGATTAAAAATAGCGTAGCGTTACACGGACAGAATTTCGACTTACACACTCAAACGATCTCTATCATAAATCTTATTATTATCATAATTTAAAATTAAAATTAAGATTATTGTTATATCTTATTACATTAACATTATGATAGAGAATTATAAATATAGATATTGATATTTGATATAGAAAAGTAAGAAAAAGATAGAGAAATTTGATCGAAAAAAAAGTCTTTCCCTAATTCATCGAACATATCGTTCCTTTTATAGGAAAATTAGAATTCAAATTTTCATTTACGACCCCTGAACTATGCTCAATTAACAACTTTTTATTATTTAATATTATTCTTATTATGAATTATTTAAATATTATATTTTATTCTTGTGCATAGTTGACTCGTAATTTTTACACCGTTGCGTCGAGCGTTGAGAGTTGGTTCATGTCCCGGTTCCGGATTTTCGAACGTCCTTTCGTATAATTTAATATCTTGTACTTTGCGTTTTGTAACTTGTACTCTTGTCATTTTTAGACGTTCTTCATCAATAATTTGAACCTTTTTGATTGTATCTTGTACATTTGAGCTTTTTGGACGTTTTGGTCTTTCAAATCTTCGTTTTTGTCTTTAAATCTTCATTTTCGAGCGATTTGCGTCTTTCGTCTTCGCACTTATTTATTTAACTATTACAACTAAAAATAAGGAAATTACATTTAAAAACTTTACATATTGGAACGATATTGCTACTAAATATATGTTCATTTGGAACACTATCACGTCTCATATAGAGGTCAAAACCTCGCAACGAAATCAATTAATATGGAACGTTTTTAATCAATAAGAACGGGACATTTCACGTAGCGTACTTCACTTTGTCCTCTTCAGTACACTTACTTATGGCAAACACTGATTCGACCTTCTCGGTCCACCGTTTCAATCCGATCGGTCCTTCGGTTCCATCAAATTCCAAAGGTTTGCAGGCAGTGAATTCTTTGTAGGTGCATCCTACACGATTTCCTGTACTGTTAGATCCAAGGTTATTGTTGGTATGTAGCGCAGCCTGTACTGCGGCTATGTTTGAAGCTAGAAAAGTAGGAAATTCCTCTTCATTCATATTCACGGTGTGTCGAGTAGTCGGTGCCATTTCCTTCAAAATAGTCATATGGAACAAGTTAATCATACAGAATATTAAGAGTAGTTAATAGTATTTTGTAGCTTAATATGAACTCAATTATAAAAGCTTTTTCTTCATATTAGCGTTTTATAAGTTTAAATTCGGGTAGTACCTACCCGTTAAGTTCATACTTAGTAGCTAATATACAATTCAACTACTACAATTCTATATGAAAAACTGATTATAATAATATTTCGCGTTCAAACTTTTATACAATATTTTTCAAACTTACAATACCGCTTATTTTACATAAAGCATGAAATATAGCACACAATAACTTTGATACAAGATAGTTGTGAAGATAATTCTAGCTAGTACACAAGTCGTTCAGCAAAGGCAATAAAGACACGTAATTCATACGTCCAGAAACAAGTCATGCATTCTGGTTTTACTAGGACTACTTCCCATCCTTGGTCTTGTGAAACATAACCGTTATGGCCGTTGATAAGACAGCGTGTTGTAACGTCGTCAAAGGGACGAGGGTTACGTAATGACCAACAGTCTCGTAATAACCTAAAAACCTCATTTCTTACCCTAATTACTGACTCCGTCACTTGTGGGAACGTTTTGTTTAATAGTTGTAGCCCGATGTTCTTTTTCTCACTTTGGTGAGAAGCGAACATTACTAACCCGTAAGCATAGCATGCTTCTTTATGTTGCATGTTAGCCGCTTTTTCTAAATCATGAAGTCCTATATTCGGATACATTGAGTCAAAATAATTTCTTAACCCGTTGCGTAAAATAGCATTTGGGTTCCCCGCAATATATGCGTCAAAGTAAACACATCGTAACTTATGGGTTTCCCAATGTGATATCCCCCATCTTTCAAACGAAAGTCTCTTATAAACCAAGACATTCTTGGAACGTTCTTCGAATGTCTTACAAACTGATTTCGCCGTAAATAGTTGTGCCGAAGAATTCTGACCGACTCTAGACAAGATTTCATCAATCATGTCTCCGGGTAGGTCTCTTAAAATATTGGGTTATCTATCCATTTTGTGTTTTTATACTGTAAAATAGACAAGAGTTAGATTCATAAAAAAAAAATACTTATTAATACAAGCAATTTTTACATATATCATAAAGCGTAAGCACACTATATTACATATATTACACCACACGAATACAACTATCTTATTCCGACTCGCTCGTTTCTTCTTCTTCGGTTTTGTTCATTTTGCCAAGTTTCTAGGGATATATGATGTTCCCCTAATACTAGCTGTCATTTTCCACAACGGTTTAGAAAAACCTGGTGGTTTAGAGGTTCTCGGGTCATTGTTACAACTTAAGGACTTCGGGGGTTGACGATACATATAAAGTTCATCGGGGTTGGAATTAGATTTCTCTATTTTTATGTCCTTTCCCTTATTATTTTCTTTTGCTTTTTTAAATTCAGTTGGGGTAATTTCTATAACATCATCGAAATTCTCGTCGGAATCCGATTCATCGGAGAATTGGTAATCCTCCCAATATTTTGCTTCCTTGGCGGAAACACCATTGACCATAATTAACCTTGGTCGGTTGGTTGAGGATTTTCTTTTACTTAACCGTTTTATTATTTCCCCCACCGGTTCTATTTCCTCCTCCGGTTCCTCCTCTTCCGGTTCTGATTCTTCTTCTGGTTCCGACTCTTCTTCCGGTTCCTCTTCGGGAACTTGTGAATCAGTCCACGAATCATTCCAATTTACATTTGACTCTTCATTATTATTAGGTGAGTCAATGGGAATTGTTCTAGAGGTAGACATCTATCACATAATATCAAACACGTTAAGAGATATATCACATAATATTCACATGTTAAAAATATATAGTTTCCAACAAATTTTTTTTTTTAAGCAATCATTTTTCAAGTAAACACGGTCGAAGTCCAGACTCACTAATGCATCCTAACAAACTCTATAAGACACACTAATGCAAAATTCTGGTTCTCTAAGACCAACGCTCGGATACCAACTGAAATGTCCCGTTCTTATTGATTAAAAACATTCCATATTAATTGATTTCGTTGCGAGGTTTTGACCTCTATATGAGACATTTTTCAAAGACTGCATTCATTTTTAAAACAAACCATAACCTTTATTTCATAAATAAAGGTTTAAAAAGCTTTACGTAGATTATCAAATAATGATAATCTAAAATATCCTGTTTACACACGACCATTACATAATGGTTTACAATACAAATATGTTACAACGAAATCAGTTTCTTGAATGCAGTTTTTACACAATATCATACAAACATGGACTCCAAATCTTGTCCTTATTTTAGTATGCAACAGCGGAAGCTCTTAGTATTCACCTGAGAATAAACATGCTTTAAACGTCAACAAAAATGTTGGTGAGTTATAGGTTTAACCTATATATATCAAATCGTAACAATAGACCACAAGATTTCATATTTCAATACACATCCCATACATAGAGATAAAAATCATTCATATGGTGAACACTTGGTAACCGACATTAACAAGATGCATATATAAGAATATCCCCATCATTCTGGGATCCTCCATCGAACATGATATAAATTTCGAAGTACTAAAGCATCCGGTACTTTGGATGGGGCTTGTTGGGCCCGACAGATCTATCTTTAGGATTCGCGTCAATTAAGGTGTCTGTTCCCTAATTCTTAGATTACCAGACTTAATAAAAAGGGGCATATTCGATTTTGATAATTCAACCATAGAATGTAGTTTCACGTACTTGTGTCTATTTTGTAAATCATTTATAAAACCTGCATGTATTCTCATCCCAAAAATATTAGATTTTAAAAGTGGGACTATAACTCACTTTCACAGATTTTTACTTCGTCGGGAAGTAAGACTTGGCCACTGGTTGATTCACGGACCTATAACAATATATACATATATATCAAAGTATGTTCAAAATATATTTACAACACTTTTAATATATTTTGATGTTTTAAGTTTATTAAGTCAGCTGTCCTCGTTAGTAACCTACAACTAGTTATCCACAGTTAGATGAACAGAAATAAATCGATAAATATTATCTTGAATTAATCCACGACCCAGTGTATACGTATCTCAGTATTGATCACAACTCAAACTATATATATTATGGAATCAACCTCAACCCTGTATAGCTAACTCCAACATTCACATATAGAGTGTTTATGGTTGTTCCGAAATATATATAGATGTGTCGACATGATAGGTCGAAACATTGTATACGTGTCTATGGTATCTCAAGATTACATAATATACAATACAAGTTGATTAAGTTATGGTTGGAATAGATTTGTTACCAATTTTCACGTAGCTAAAATGAGAAAAATTATCCAATCTTGTTTTACCCATAACTTCTTCATTTTAAATCCGTTTTAAGTGAATCAAATTGCTATGGTTTCATATTGAACTCTATTTTATGAATCTAAACAGAAAAAGTATAGGTTTATAGTCGGAAAAATAAGTTACAAGTTGTTTTTGTAAAGGTAGTCATTTCAGTCGAAAGAACGACGTCTAGATGACCATTTTAGAAAACATACTTCCACTTTGAGTTTAACCATAATTTTTGGATATAGTTTCATGTTCATAATAAAAATCATTTTTCCAGAATAACAACTTTTAAATCAAAGTTTATCTTAGTTTTTAATTAACTAACCCAAAACGGCCCGCGGTGTTACTACGACGGCGTAAATCCGGTTTTACGATGTTTTTCGTGTTTCCAGGTTTTAAATCATTAAGTTAGTATATCATATAGATATAGAACATGTATTTAGTTGATTTTAAAAGTCAAGTTAGAAGGATTAACTTTTATTTGCGAACAAGTTTAGAATTAACTAAACTATGTTCTAGTGATTACAAGTTTAAACCTTCGAATAAGATAGCTTTATATGTATGAATCGAATGATGTTATGAACATCATTACTACCTCAAGTTCCTTGGATAAACCTACTAGAAATGAGAAAAATAGATCTAGCTTCAAAGGATCCTTGGATGGCTTGAAAGTTCTTGAAGCAGAATCATGACACGAAAACAATTTCAAGTAAGATTTTCACTCGAAATAAGATTGTTATAGTTATAGAAATTGAATTAAAGTTTGAATATGATTATTACCTGGTATTAAAAAGATAACCTACTGTAAGTAACAAAGGTTTCTTGATCTTGGATGATTACTTGGAATGGATTTAGAAAACTTGGAAGTAAACTTGCAATCTTGGAAGTATTCTTGATTTTATGAAACTAGAACTTTTGGAATTTATGAAGAACACTTAAAACTTGAAGATAGAACTTGAGAGAGATCAATTAGATGAAGAAAATTGAAGAATGAAAGTGTTTGTAGGTGTTTTTGGTCGTTGGTGTATGGATTAGATATAAAGGATATGTAATTTTGTTTTCATGTAAATAAGTCATGACTGATTACTCATATTTTTGTAATTTTATGAGATATTTTATGCTAGTTGCCAAATGATGGTTCCCACATGTGTTAGGTGACTCACATGGGCTGCTAAGAGCTGATCATTAGAGTGTATATACCAATAATACATACATCTAAAAGCTGTGTATTGTACGAGTACGAATACGGGTGCATACGCGTAGAATTGTTGATGAAACTGAACGAGGATGTAATTGTAAGCATTTTTGTTAAGTAGAAGTATTTTGATAAGTGTCTTGAAGTCTTTCAAAAGTGTATGAATACATATTAAAACACTACATGTATATACATTTTAACTGAGTCGTTAAGTCATCGTTAGTCGTTACATGTAAATGTTATTTTGAAACCTTTAGGTTAACGATCTTGTTGAATGTTGTTAACCCATTATTTATTATAAAAAATGAGATGTTAAATTGTTATATTATCATGATATTATGATATATAATATATCATAGTATGATATATATACAGTTAAATGTCGTTACAACGATAATCGTTACATATATGTCTCGTTTCGAAATCATTAAGTTAGTAGTCTTATTTTTACATACGTATTTCATTGTTAATACACTTAATAATATATTTACTTATCATTTAACATAATTAACCAAGTGTATCAATATCTTAATATGATTCATATGTACTTAGTAAGACGTTGTTATAACGATAATCGTTATATATATCGTTTTCGAGTTTCTTAAATTAATAGTCTCATTTTTATGTATATAACTCACTGTTAAAATACCTAATGAGATACATACTTATAATAAAATCATGTTAACTATATATATAACCATATATATGTCATCGTATAGTTTTTACAAGTTTTAACGTTCGTGAATCACCGGTCAACTTGGGTGATCAATTGTCTATATGAAACCTATTTTAATTAATCAAGTCTTAACAAGTTTGATTGCTTAACATGTTGGAAACACTTAATCATGTAAATAACAATTTCATTTAATATATATATAAACATGGAAAATTTCGGGTCACTACAATTTGATTGCCGTAATTGGAGTTTTTTAATGGATGTGATGAAAAGTATGGGATTTGGTTGTAAATGGAGGAAGTGGATTCATGCGTGTTTAAATTTCGCGACTATTTCAATCTTGGTAAACGGGTCACCAACAAAGGAGTTTTCATTGGGAAGTGGTATTCTGCAAGGTGACCCGCTTTCACCGTTTCTTTTCATTTTAGTCGCGGAAGGTTTGGGCATTTTAACCAAAGCCACCACCGAAAGGGGATTATATAGAGGGGTTGAAATTGGGAACGACAAAATATGTCTTTCCCATCTTCAATACGCGGATGACACGATCTTTCTCGGGAAGTGGAGTCATGAAAATGCATCAAACATTCGGAATCTTCTTAAATGCTTCGAATTGGCTTCGGGATTAAAAGTTAACTTTCAAAAGAGTTGTTTGTATGGTATCGGGGCAAGTGAGGTGGAACTAAATCAATTTGCATCTCGTTTGGAATGTCAAGTGGGGAACTTTCCCTTTACTTACCTTGGACTTACAATTGGTGCAAAAATGAATAAAGTGAGTAGTTGGAACCCGATCATCGATAAGTTCAGGTCAAGGCTTTCTAATTGGAAAACACGGACGTTGTCGTATAGAGGAAGATTATGTGACAACCCGGGAATTTCCGACCAAATTTAAACTTAATCTTTATATGTTTCCGACACGATAAGCAAAGTCTATTAAACCGAGTTTCAAAAATTTTGAAACTATTTCATATATTCATTTGACTTTCGACCATGTCCCGACGATTCACGAACGACCTAATTAGATCTGTATAAATATATGTGTGTATATATATATATATATATATATATATATATATATATATATATATATATATATATATATATATATATATATATATATCCTATACAAAATCATTTATATTGTAATTATTATATGTAAAGATTTATAATATTTCATTTTGTGTAAATAATTATGTATTAATGTTAACTTGTTATATTAATGTAATTATTATATTACTACTAAAATTATTATTAATAATTATTATTATTAATATTGTTATTAATATTTATTATTATTATGATAATTATTACTATTAATATTAACTACATTATTATAATTAATGTATGTAGTAAGTATTAATATTAAACATATTATATAAATAAATAATTACGCGAATATAAGTTGTTACATATCACTTTCTGTTTGTTTCCTGTTTCCAAATTCCATCCGTGATATTATATCAACAAAGTTAAATTTGAGCTGTAAAGGTGAGCTCCACTATTTCGTTACTGTTTCTTCACGTACCATTTCTTGAGTAGTTAGTATTATTATGAAATTATTATTATTCAATCACTATTGTTGATTGATGAATAGATCTGCAATATAGTACATATGATTGAATTATAATTAATTTACTGTATCTAATTGAGAATATGAGTACTGTGTCTTTTTGTTTCATCTACATTCTGTTAACAATCTCTATCTATCCTATCTATTCTAACTTTTTATCTAATCTCTATTCTCGCTAAAGATACACAAAACACAAATGGAGAGATATACAATCCTTTCCTATCTCCTCCTTCTCCTTAGATAAACTGTCATCACCCTCCAAACCCATTACCACCACCTTATTCACCGCCGATTAACCATCTCTACACCCAACTGAGATCACCATGGTACAACCATCACCATTCTTCGTTCTTGGTTTATGTTTGAACCACCCTCCTCCAAACCTTGATCAACCACCGTGAACACCACCAAGGACTACATCATCGACGACCCAAAACACTCGAGTTACGATGCAACCTTCTGCTGCTAATTTCCCTTTTTGTTTAATTGTGATCAAACTTGCAAACCGAAAGCCGCGTCATTTAGGGATTGGTTGGAACATGGGTGTACACATACGGTGTATAGTGTAATGAGTTACCAAAAACACAAACCACCTTGATCACTGCAGGTAATCACAACAACCCTTAAACATCATCACTTTACCATACGGTCATACAATCTTTCTATCTCTAACTGCTAATTTTTTTTTCTTTCTCGATCATCACATAAACACCTTTATCAAACCTATCTCACGATCACCTTGAAACCACCCATATGACCACCAACCTTACCATACCTTCTATACCTTGAAATCAAATCAATGCCACCATCATTACTTACTGTTTCGCTAATCGATCAAACACCCATAAACCACAACAAACCAACCCAAGTTGCTGCATGTTTTTCTTCTGCTTGTTCGATGATTCACGGACCCAAACAAAATGTTTCATGCAGCTAATGTTTAACACGCTATTACTACTGTTTCTTTTTACACTATTATGAAATGGCACACAAGTTAAACCATCCATCTCATATATATACATATACGCAGCACACCAATAGATATATACACCCGATAATTTTTCAAAAACCCTGCAACCACTCTCGCCTTTCATCACTGACCGTTGCTACTCGTCTTTATTATTATTACTTTGTTTTGCTACTGTTTCAGTGGAAAGAAGATGAGTGAAGAATTTAAGATAAAAGACGATGAAGGTTGATTATAAATAAAAGGAGATTTAACGTTCTTTTTCTCTTACCTTTGTGACCAACAAGTATTAAAGTAACAACACCACTTGCACAAATTGGTGGATTTAATGTTATTGCTAATCAATTCGGTGGGACAAGAATGATGATAAAGTCGATGATGATAATGAAAGAAAGTGATCATAAACCAAACTTTAGTATACAACTATGTTGTTACATCTGTTTTATGGATCGAAATTATTGGATTACTTTATAATTACTGCCCACTTCAAAAACCCAAACCCTACTCTCAATAAACAATACAAACTATGGGTACCTATTCTTTTCCTTTTCGGTATAGTCATGGAATGGATACAAAGGAAATAAAGTTTGGACTATTATTGTATGATTACATTTGTGCTAGTATAATATCATTTGAGCGACAGCCATTAATCAATTAACCCCACCAACCATATTGGAAGTAATTCGGTACATGGTACCAGGACTTTATTTTAATGATGGAACCGTGGCCTTTATTTTCTTTTCTTTGGGCTTTTGATTAGAAATATGCCGTGAAGCTTTAGTTTTTATGTAGGCTAAAGTGAGTTGGGCCGCTAGTGCTATTGTCCCTGCTGTCCACTCGAAAACCACCCAACTTCACTCATTGTGTGCTCCCCACTAGTGGTTAACAATTGGACTTAATTTATTCGATGGGGCTGCAAATGGATTTGGATATGCCGAAGTAATCTTGGATGTGGGATTAGATCTAGATGGCCTACAGATTTATAATTGTGGGACGTTTTTATTTTTTTATTATTTTAATGAATTATAACAATAATTAAATGGAGCATTATTATTAAAGTAATGGTATGATGATGGAGGTAGGGTAGATCGAAACACAATAGGAAAGAAGGAAACAGGGCTTCCCATTTGGGCGTAATTGTGTTAAGTATAGATGGGTTACAAATTTTAACAGAATTGAGGTAACAGCCGAGTGGTTGGGTGTTGTTTGTGTTAACTGAGTGGTCTCGGGTTCGATCCCTGATAGGGGCGTTTATTCTTTTTAAAGGCTTATACATTAAGGTAGCCTTTCTAACCATTTCTATTATTATCATTATTATTATTATCATTATTATTATTAATATTTTCATATTAACAATATTATTATTACAATTAAATATTTCCTATGTAAAAGTATGTTTATTACAACTACCATAATATTACATATAAATATATATATATATATATATACATATACATATATATATATATATATATATATATATATATATATATATATATATATATATATATATATATATATATATATATATATATATATATTAAAAACTATTTATATAAAATTTTACATATAACAAATCATTGATTTTTAATATAATACGAATTATATATATAACTATAAAAATAATATTTATTCAATATATAAGATATAAAACTTATGATATAATAAATAAATTTGTTCAAATACAAATATATGTGTTAATAAATATATATGAATGATATAGGTTCGTGAATCCGAGGTCAACCCTACACTTGTTAACTGACGTCATATATATTTTTACTACAAAATACAGTATGGTGAGTTCATTTGATTCCCTTTTACTCTTTACATTTTTGGGACTGAGAATACATGCGCTGTTTTTACAACTGCTTTATTAAATGTTTTTGAAATATATTTTGAACTGCGAATATATGAAATGCTTTTATAAATGTTTGATGAGATAGACACAAGCAAAACATTCATCGAATGAATTATTATGCAGACAGAAGTTCTGCGGATTATTGTTGAATTATGTGGACATGATAATTGCCACCATTGAATTATGTGGACATGATAATTGCCACCATTGAATTATGTGGACATGATAATTGCCACCAATTGATATGAATGTTATGTATCGAGAGAATGATTTTATACACAGGTTATGTGTATGTTATTTTTGTGCACAAGATATGTGTACGGTTACTAAGATTTATGAAAGATGATTTCGTACACGAGAAAGGTGTACTGTATTTAAAAGATATCGCATGTACATTACAGGTGGGTATAGGATTCGAGCCCATTTGTACCATGCAGCATTTAAATCTTGTGGTCTATCAAAATGTTGAATTTTATTGTTTACGATAAACCTATGAACTCACCAACCTTTGGTTGACACTTGAAAGCATGTTTATTCTCAGGTATGAAAGAAACCTTCCGCTGTGCATTTGCTCATTTTAAGGACATTACTTGGAGTCGATCATCGCTCTGAGATCAAATGTTGATGACTTCGTCCAGATGGATTAGGACGGGTCATTTTAGTTGGTATCAGAGCGGTGGTCTTAGCGAACCATGTCTTGCATTAGTGTGTCTAACTAGTAGTTGTTAGGATGCATTAGTGGGTATGGACTTCGACCGTGTTTGCATGTCAAAAGTTTTGCTTATCATTTAGTGTCGAAAATTACCTGCTTATCATTCTTTGTCTAGACACGTCTTACAGCCTCTATTGCATAGACAGTGTATAGATAAATTCATATCTTAGCGAATCTGTTATTGTTACCTTTGCCTGACAGCTTCCGTAGATTCCTCCGTAACTTATGGGATTTTAGTATTATATATGCATATGTAAATTATGTATTGCAGGGTACTAATCAACATCCTATTCTATTCCTTATCGAAAATCCTTCATCTGATCATACGAGATGAGTCCCTCAACCAGTTCGAGTCCCTTAGATTTCGATAACTATTCCGATAATTATTTCGACAGCTATTCCGACATAGAGTTTCACTCGAGCTCCGAAAGCAGTGTCACCGGAATGAATCAACCAATCATCCATCCTCAATTTATCTGATGAGTTAGTAGTCGACTTAATCAATGGAAGCGCGAAGAAGGCAATCCCTTCCACTATCCGAATTTAGCTCTTGGCGAAGAACATGAAGCATTTACCGGCGAACCCATTCGAAACACCATTTTCACACTCATTTCCAGAGTATCTCGCCACGATTATATTTTATCAAAAATTCTAAACCTTATTCATCCGTTCGTTCCGACCGACAATCGTCCCGGAATAATAGAAGAAGTCAACAAGCTTCGCGCTCAAGTAATCAATTTAGAAAACATGGTGCAAAACTTACCAGCTTCAGCAACATCACCGGCACCAATAGTATCATCAACAACCCAAGCTTCAACATCACATGTCTCAACATCTCATTCTGTACCTCGAGTATAATCATCGTTCTACGTATCGTTCTACATCATTTATCTTCGCTCGAGATGGCGATTATGTAATCACTAATGTTTTAGAGATTATATATTCTTGTTCTAACGGTAAATCAAATGAGTTTAATATCACATTAACTCATTAAATCCATGATTATATCTGAAGAAAATATATATGTATATATATTTTCATAAAGATTGTGATTAAAAATTCTTTCGCACAAACTGTTAATGGTGAAAATATTTTAACGGGTAGGTAATACCCGAGGAATATCTAGATTTCACATTAATAAGTTACATTGTACATTCTTCGAATCTGATTCAACAGTCATTTACTATCCTACTTACATCCACCGATATACAAATCCGTTCACCACAGAATAACCATATTCATCCAATTTCATATTTGGATTTTGATTTATCAGAATCCAACAAGTGGCATAATGAAGAAAACATTTGACAAAATAAAATTTGTTAGAAACAAACAAATTAACTATGAGAAATTTTGTTAAGAATCCACGCTAACTGTTCCTAGCTAATTGTTCCTAGCTAACTGATTACATTTTATTTATCGCAATTTAATTATCGCAATTTACATTCTCGCAATTTTATTTATCGTTATTTAATTTCTGTTATTTATTTTACGCACTTTAAATATCGAGACACGTATACAAGGTTTTGACATATCATATCGACGCATCTATATATATTATTTGGAATCACCATAGACACTCTATATACAGTAATGATCGATTTCTCTATACAGGGTTGAGGTTGATTCTACAATAATATATATAATTTGAGTTGTGATCGAGTCTGAGACATGTACACGGGTCACGATATGTATTAATTAATTCGAATATTATATATTAAATTATATATGAATTATTGGATTGTCAACTGTGGACTATCGACTGTGGACTAATAACATTAGACAATTAAAATGAATTAAAATATTAATTATAACATATGAAACTAAACAATTCTTCAAGTTTGCCACTTGATTTCATTCTAAACCTCATTTGTATCTTGATGATTACAATCTGCGTTCAAACCTTTCATGATTCTTGAAAATACCTCAATCGAAAGGATGAACCAACCACACTTTACCTACGGAAGAAAAGATTGATGCATATAGTTATGCACCTGAAAAACTCTTGGAACCTGAGTAAACGTTTAACACGTATCTGTGCTAGCTCCTTTAGCGTTGTTATTACCGAAAATAACTTTGCAATTCCTTTTCAAATTAGCCAATTTTGTCACCGCATCAGCAAATCAATTTCGTTAATGTCATTCGAACAAGTCTTATTATAACTTTGATATATACGTTTGCCCTTCATCATCGTTACCGAAGAACCGTTTATATTCCACCACATTAGCAGTAAACTTACCAGCAACTTCAATAAATTTGGACTTTCCAAAAAATCATTATACTCATTGAAACCCCATCGTGTATTCATCTATACCCTGTAACAATAATTGTCATACCAATTACCGAGAATCAGCAATCAGTATTTCGAATCTCGTAGCATTTCTACATCAATAGTTATATGTATACATATAACAATTATCTCCTAAAATTACGATCTTCAATTCTGAAATTTTGAAAAGCACCCAGCCGACGAATCAATACATTGAACTTTGAAAAAAAACTGAATGAAGCAGCAGAAACTGAAGGCAACCGTATATTCTTGATAGTTCTATTCTTGATAGTTCTATTCTGTTTAACTTCTGAACATATCAAGAAAGTATATTCTTGATAGTTCTATTCTCAGTGATCCTGGTAATTTAACCAATTAAATCGTGCTATTACAATTCTTCTGCTTAGTATAGTGTGATCATTCAAAATTTCATACATATGAATTCTGGATTATTACTTGCTTGATTTAAAGTCGGGAAGAGAAAACAAAAGCATAGAGCTCCAAAATATAAAGAAAAATATAAAGCTGATCACAAACACATAAATTAAAAACCATGTATATCAATGCGTATAGCCATATAAAGACACGGGAGAATTAAAAAACACTGTAACCCCAAGGTAATAGTAGAAGTGAATAAATTTCTCCGGTGGTAGATGGAAAAGAAGAATGACAGATACGATAGTCAGGATAAGTACAAGGATCAGAACTGGATTAAGTATTTTCAAACTCTTTGGAAATGTGAATTAAGAAAGAAATTATTGAAGTGGTGAAAAAAAAAACTATGGAGAGAGAAAAGGTAAATTTATAGTGAAAATATCAGACAAAGCAATCGAGGCAGGTGATCGCATTTAATTAGAGAGATCCTAATTTCCTTATTCACCGAAGAAGCAAATCTTATAGATTCCGAAGATTTTCCTTTATATCCCTTGGATTCCGGAATTCAATCGAGACAGCGTCAAAAGTTAAGAGGAATATTATTTTCCTCAGTTCACTATTTTGTGATAGTTTCACTCGTACCCTCTACACAATTGTATTGTTTTATCTGTATTACTCAATAATGATAAAACTCTATTTATCAATTAATATTCATCATGAAAACATTCTTATTGTTAGTCATGATGACCCCACTCAAATTTCGGAACGAAATTTCTTTAACGGGTAGGTACTGTGACAACCCGAGAATTTCCGACCAAATTTAAACTTAATCTTTATATGTTTCTGACACGATAAGCAAAGTCTATTAAACCGAGTTTCAAAAATTTTGAAACTATTTCATATATTTATTTGACTTTCGACCATGTCCCGACGATTCACGAACGACCTAATTAGATCTGTATAAATATATGTGTGTATATATATATAGATATATAAATCCTATACAAAATCATTTATATTGTAATTATTATATGTAAAGATTTATAATATTTCATTTTGTGTAAATAATTATGTATTAATGTTAACTTGTTATATTAATGTAATTATTATATTATTACTAACACTATTATTAATAATTATTATTATTAATATTGTTATTAATATTTATTATTATTATGATAATTATTACTATTAATATTAACAACATTATTATAATTAATGTATGTAGTAAGTATTAATATTAAACATATTATATAAATAAATAATTACGCGAATATAAGTTGTTACATATCACTTTCTGTTTGTTTCCTGTTTCCAAATTCCATCCGTGGTATTATATCAACAAAGTTAAATTTGATCTGTAAAGGTGAGCTCCACTATTTCGTTACTGTTTCTTCACGTACCATTTCTTGAGTAGTTAGTATTATTATGATATTATTATTATTCAATCACTATTGTTGATTGATGAATAGATCTGCAATATAGTACATATGATTGAATTATAATTAATTTACTGTATCTAATTGAGAATATGAGTACTGTGTCTTTTTGTTTCATCTACTTTCTGTTAACAATCTCTATCTATCCTATCTATTCTAACTTTTTATCTAATCTTTATTCTCGCTATAGATACACAAAACACAAATGGAGAGATATACAATCCTTTCCTATCTCCTCCTTCTCCTTAGATAAACTGTCACCACCCTCCAAACCCATTACCACCACCTTATTCACCGCCGATTAACCATCTCTACACCCAACCGAGATCACCATGGTACAACCATCACCATTCTTCGTTCTTGGTTTATGTTTGAACCACCCTCCTCCAAACCTTGATCAACCACCGTGAACACCACCAAGGACCACATCATCGACGACCCAAAACACTCGAGTTATGATGCAACCTTCTGCTGCTAATTTCCCTTTTTGTTTAATTGTGATCAAACTTGCAAACCGAAAGCTGCGTCATTTAGGGATTGGTTGGAACATGGGTGTACACATACGGTGTATAGTGTAATGAGTTACCAAAAACACAAACCACCTTGATCACTGCAGGTAATCACAACAACCCTTAAACATCATCACTATACCATACGGTCATACAATCTTTCTATCTCTAACTGCTAATTTTTTTTTCTTTCTCGATCATCACATAAACACCTTTATCAAACCTATCTCACGATCACCTTGAAACCACCCATATGACCACCAACCTTACCATACCTTCTATACCTTGAAATCAAATCAATGCCACCATCATTACTTACTGTTTCGCTAATCGATCAAACACCCATAAACCACAACAAACCAGCCCAAGTTGCTGCATGTTTTTCTTCTGCTTGTTCGATGATTCACGGACCCAAACAAAATGTTTCATGCAGCTAATGTTTAACACGCTATTACTACTGTTTCTTTTTACACTATTATGAAATGGCACACAAGTTAAAACATCCATCTCATATATATACATATACACAGCACACCAATAGATATATACACCCGATAATTTCTCAAAAACCCTGCAACCACTCTCGCCTTTCATCACTGACCGTTGCTACTCGTCTTTATTATTATTATTTTTTTTGCTACTGTTTCGGTGGAAAGAAGATGAGTGAAGAATTTAAGATAAAAGACGATGAAGGTTGATTATAAATAAAAGGAGATTTAATGTTCTTTTTCTCTTACCTTTGTGACCAACAAGTATTAAAGTAACAACACCACTTGCACAAATTGGTGGATTTAATGTTATTGCTAATCAATTCGGTGGGACAAGAATGATGATAAAGTCGATGATGATAATGAAAGAAAGTGATCATAAACCAAACTTTAGTATACAACTATGTTGTTACAGCTGTTTTATGGATCGAAATTATTGGATTACTTTATAATTACGCCCCACTTCAAAAACCCAAACCCCACTCTCAATAAACAATACAAACTATGGGTACCTCTTCTTTTCCTTTTCGGTATAGTCATGGAATGGATACAAAGGAAATAAAGGTTGGACTATTATTGTATGATTACATGAGTGCTAGTATTATATCATTTGAGCGACAGCCATTAATCAATTAACCCCACTAACCATATTGGAAGTAATTCGGTACATGGTACCAGGACTTTATTTTAATGATGGAACCGTGGCCTTTATTTTCTTTTCTTTGGGCTTTTGATTAGAAATAGGCCGTGAAGCTTTAGTTTTTCTTTAGGCTAAAGTGAGTTGGGCCGCTAGTGTTATTGTCCCTGCTGTCCACTCGAAAACCACCCAACTTCACTCAATGTGTGCTCCCCACTAGTGGTTAACAATTTGACTTAATTTATTCGATGGGGCTGCAAATGGATTTGGATATGCCGAAGTAATCTTGGATGTGGGATTAGATCTAGATGGCCTACAGATTTATAATTGTGGGACGTTTTTATTTTTTTTATTATTTTAATGAATTATAACAATAATTAAATGGAGCATTATTATTAAAGTAATGGTATGATGATGGAGGTAGGGTATATCGAAACACAATAGGAAAGAAGGAAACAGGGCTTCCCATTTGGGCGTAATTGTGTTAAGTATAGATGAGTCAAAAATTTTAACAGAATTGAGGTAACAGCCGAGTGGTTGGGTGTTGTTTGTGTTAAGTGAGTTGTAGTGACCCAAACTTTTCCATGTTTATATATATTAATTGAGATTGATATTTACATGATTAAATGTTTTCAACATGTTAAGCAATCAAACTTGTTAAGACTTGATTAATTGAAATATGTTTCATATAGACAATTGACCACCCAAGTTGACCGGTGATTCACGAACGTTAAAACTTGTAAAAACTATACAATGACATATATATGGTTATATATATATAGTTAACATGTTTTTATTATAAGTATGTATATCATTAGGTATTTTAATAATGAGTTATATACATAAAAATGAGACTATTAATTTAAGAAACTCGAAAACGATATATATAACGATTATCGTTATAACAACGTCTTACTAGGTACATATGAATCATATTAAGATATTGATACACTTGGTTAATTATGTTAAATGATAAGTAAATATATTATTAAGTGTATTAACAATGAAATACATATGTAAAAATAAGACTACTAACTTAATGATTTCGAAACGAGACATATATGTAACGATTATCGTTGTAACGACATTTAACTGTATATACATCATACTAAGATATATTATATATCATAATATCATGATAATATAATAATTTAACATCTCATTTGTTATAATAAACAATGGGTTAACAACATTCAACAAGATCGTTAACCTAAAGGTTTCAAAACAACATTTACATGTAACGACTAACGATGACTTAACGACTCAGTTAAAATGTATATACATGTAGTGTTTTATTATGTATTCATACACTTTTGAAAGACTTCAAGACACTTATCAAAATACTTCTACTTAACAAAAATGCTTACAATTACATCCTCGTTCAGTTTCATCAACAATTCTACTCGTATGCACCCGTATTCGTACTCGTACAATACACAGCTTTTAGATGTATGTACTATTGGTATATACACTCCAATGATCAGCTCTTAGCAGCCCATGTGAGTCACCTAATACATGTGGGAACCATCATTTGGCAACTAGCATGAAATATCTCATAAAATTACAAAAATATGAGTAATCATTCATGACTTATTTACATGAAAATAAAATTACATATCCTTTATATCTAATCCATACACCAACGACCAAAAACACCTACAAACACTTTCATTCTTCAATTTTCTTCATCTAATTGATCTCTCTCAAGTTCTATCTTCAAGTTCTAAGTGTTCTTCATATATTTTACAAGTTCTAGTTACATAAAATCAAGAATACTTTCAAGTTTGCTAGCTCACTTCCAATCTTGTAAGGTGATCATCCAACCTCAAGAAATCTTTGTTTCTTACAGTAGGTTATCATTCTAATACAAGGTAATAATCATATTCAAACTTTGGTTCAATTTCTATAACTATAACAATCTTATTTCAAGTGATGATCTTACTTGAACTTGTTTTCGTGTCATGATTCTGCTTCAAGAACTTCGAGCCATCCAAGGATCCATTGAAGCTAGATCCATTTTTCTCTTTTCCAGTAGGTTTATCCAAGGAACTTAAGGTAGTAATGATGTTCATAACATCATTCAATTCATACATATAAAGCTATCTTATTCGAAGGTTTAAACTTGTAATCACTAGAACATAGTTTAGTTAATTCTAAACTTGTTCGCAAACAAAAGTTAATCCTTCTAACTTGACTTTTAAAATCAACTAAACACATGTTATATATCTATATGATATGCTAACTTAATGATTTAAAACCTGGAAACACGAAAAACACCGTAAAACCGGATTTACGCCGTCGTAGTAACACCGCGGGCTGTTTTGGGTTAGTTAATTAAAAACTATGATAAACTTTGATTTAAAAGTTGTTATTCTGAGAAAATGATTTTTATTATTAACATGAAACTATATCCAAAAATTATGGTTAAACTCAAAGTGGAAGTATGTTTTCTAAAATGGTCATCTAGACGTCGTTCTTTCGACTGAAATGACTACCTTTACAAAAACGACTTGTAACTTATTTTTCCAACTATAAACCTATACTTTTCTGTTTAGATTCATAAAATAGAGTTCAATATGAAACCATAGCAATTTGATTCACTCAAAACAGATTTAAAATGAAGAAGTTATGGGTAAAACAAGATTGGATAATTTTTCTCATTTTAGCTACGTGAAAATTGGTAACAAATCTATTCCAACCATAACTTAATCAACTTGTATTGTATATTATGTAATATTGAGATACCATAGACACGTATACAATGTTTCGACCTATCATGTCGACACATCTATATATATTTCGGAACAACCATAGACACTCTATATGTGAATGTTGGAGTTAGCTATACAGGGTTGAGGTTGATTCCAAAATATATATAGTTTGAGTTGTGATCAATACTGAGATACGTATACACTGGGTCGTGGATTGATTCAAGATAATATTTATCGATTTATTTCTGTACATCTAACTGTGGACAACTAGTTATAGGTTACTAACGAGGACAGCTGACTTAATAAACTTAAAACATCAAAATATATTAAAAGTGTTGTAAATATATTTTGAACATACTTTGATATATATGTATATATTGTTATAGGTTCGTGAATCAACCAGTGGCCAAGTCTTACTTCCCGACGAAGTAAAAATCTGTGAAAGTGAGTTATAGTCCCACTTTTAAAATCTAATATTTTTGGGATGAGAATACATGCAGGTTTTATAAATGATTTACAAAATAGACACAAGTACGTGAAACTACATTCTATGGTTGAATTATCGAAATCGAATATGCCCTTTTTTATTAAGTCTGGTAATCTAAGAATTAGGGAACAGACACCCTAATTGACGCGAATCCTAAAGATAGATCTATTGGGCCTAACAAACCCCATCCAAAGTACCGGATGCTTTAGTACTTCGAAATTTATATCATATCCGAAGGGTGTCCCGGAATGATGGGGATATTCTTATATATGCATCTTGTTAATGTCGGTTACCAGGTGTTCACCATATGAATGATTTTTATCTCTATGTATGGGATGTGTATTGAAATATGAAATCTTGTGGTCTATTGTTACGATTTGATATATATAGGTTAAACCTATAACTCACCAACATTTTAGTTGACGTTTAAAGCATGTTTATTCTCAGGTGAATACTAAGAGCTTCCGCTGTTGCATACTAAAATAAGGACAAGATTTGGAGTCCATGTTTGTATGATATTGTGTAAAAACTGCATTCCAGAAACTGATTTCGATGTAATATATTTGTATTGTAAACCATTATGTAATGGTCGTGTGTAAACAGGATATTTTAGATTATCATTAGTTGATAATCTACGTAAAGCTTTTTAAACCTTTATTTATGAAATAAAGGTTATGGTTTGTTTTAAAAATGAATGCAGTCTTTGAAAAACGTCTCATATAGAGGTCAAAACCTCGCAACGAAATCAATTAATATGGAACGTTTTTAATCAATAAGAACGGGACATTTCAGTTGGTATCCGAGCGTTGGTCTTAGAGAACCAGAATTTTGCATTAGTGTGTCTTATCGAGTTTGTTAGGATGCATTAGTGAGTCTGGACTTCGACCGTGTTTACTTGAAAAATGATTGCTTAACAAATTTTGTTGGAAACTATATATTTTTAACATGTGAATATTATGTGATATATTAATCTCTTAATGCGTTTGATATTATGTGATAGATGTCTACCTCTAGAACAAGTCCCATTGACTCACCTAATAATAATGAAGAGTCAAATGTAAATTGGAATGATTCGTGGACTGATTCACAAGTTCCCGAAGAGGAACCGGAAGAAGAGTCGGAACCGGAAGAAGAATCGGAACCGGAAGAAGAATCGGAACCGGATGAAGAAATAGAACCGGTGGGGGAAATAATAAAACGGTTAAGTAAAAGAAAATCCTCAACCAACCGACCAAGGTTAATTATGGTCAATGGTGTTTCCGCCAAGGAAGCAAAATATTGGGAGGATTACCAATTCTCCGATGAATCGAATTCCGACGAGAATTCCGATGATGTTATAGAAATTACCCCAACTGAATTTAAAAAGGCAAAAGAAAATAATAAGGGAAAGGGCATAAAAATAGAGAAATCTAATTCCAACCCCGATGAACTTTATATGTATCGTCAACCCCCGAAGTCCTTAAGTTGTAACAAAGACCCGGGAACCTCTAAACCACCAGGTATTTCTAAACCAATGTGGATAACGACGGCTCGTATTAGGGGAACATCATATATCCCTAGAAACTTGGCAAAACGAACCAAAACCGAAGAAGAAGAAACAAGCGAGTCGGAATAAGCTAGTTGTATTCGTGTGGTGTAATATATGTAATATAGTGTTCTTATGCTTTATGATATATGTAAAAATTGCTTGTATTAATAAGTATTTTATGAATCTAACTCTTGTCTATTTTACAGTTTAAAAACACAAAATGGATAGACAACCCAATATTTTAATAGACCTACCCGGAGACATGATTGATGAAATCTTGTCTAGAGTCGGCCAGAATTCCTCGGCACAACTATTTAAGGCGAGATCAGTTTGTAAGACATTCGAAGAACGTTCCAAGAATGTCTTGGTTTATAAGAGACTTTCGTTTGAAAGATGGGGGATATCACATTGGGAAACCCATAAGTTACGATGTGTTTACTTTGACGCATATATTGCGGGGAACCCAAATGCTATTTTACGCAACGGGTTAAGAAATTATTTTGACTCAATATATCCGAATATTGGACTTCGTGATTTAGAAAAAGCGGCTAACATGCAACATAAAGAAGCATGTTATGCTTACGGATTAGTAATGTTCGCTTCTCACCAAAGTGAGAACAAGAACATCGGGCTACAACTATTAAACAAAACGTTTCCACAAGTGACGGAGTCGGTAATTGGGGTAAGAAATGAGGTTTTTAGGTTATTAAGGGACTGTTGGACATTACGTAACCCTCGTCCCTTTGACGACGTTACAACACGTTGTCTTATCAACGGCCATAACGGTTATGTTCCACAAGACCAAGGATGGGAAGTAGTCCTAGTAAAACCAGAATGCATGACTTGTTTCTGGACGTATGAATTACGTGTCTTTATTGCCTTTGCTGAACGACTTGTGTACTAGCTAGAATTATCTTCACAACTATCTTGTATCAAAGTTATTGTGTGCTATATTTCATGCTTTATGTAAAATAAGCGGTATTGTAAGTTCGTTAAATATTGTATAAAAGTCTGAACGCGAAATATTATTATAATCAGTTTTTCATATAGAATTGTAGTAGTTGAATTGTATATTAGCTACTAAGTATGAACTTAACGGGTAGGTACTACCCGAATTTAAACTTATAAAATGCTAATATGAAGAAAAAGCTTTTATAAATGAGTTCATATTATGCTACGAAATACTATTAACTACTCTTAATATTCTGTATGATTAACTTGTTCCATTTGACTATTTTGAAGGAAATGGCACCGACTACTCGACACACCGTGAATATGAATGAAGAGGAATTCCGTACTTTTCTAGCTTCAAACATAGCCGCAGTACAGGCTACGCTACATACCAACAATAACCTTGGATCTAGCAGTACAGGAAATCATGTAGGATGCACCTACAAAGAATTCACTGCCTGCAAACCTTTGGAATTTGATGGAACCGAAGGACCGATCGGATTGAAACGGTGGACCGAGAAGGTCGAATCGGTGTTTGCCATAAGTAAGTGTACTGAAGAGGACAAAGTGAAGTACGCTACGCATACCTTCACAGGTTCTGCGTTAACATGGTGGAATACCTATCTAGAGCAAGTGGGACAAGACGATGCGTACGCACTACCATGGTCAGCATTCAAGCACTTGATGAATGAGAAGTACCGTCCCAGAACCGAGGTCAATAAGCTCAAGACAGAACTTAGAGGGTTACGAACCCAAGGATTTGATATTACCACGTACGAAAGACGATTCACAGAATTGTGCCTATTGTGTCCGGGAGCATTCGAAGATGAGGAAGAGAAGATCGACGCATTTGTGAAAGGATTACTGGAAAGAATCCAAGAAGATATAAGTTCACACAAGCCCGCCTCTATACAACAGGCATGTAGAATGGCTCACAAACTAGTGAACCAGATTGAAGAAAGAATTAAAGAACAGACTGCTGAAGAGGTCAATTTGAAGCAAGTCAAAAGAAAGTGGGAGGAAAACGGTGATAAGAATCACCAATACAACAACAACAGCAATTACAACAATAATCGCAACAATTATCCCAACAATCGCAACATCAATCGCAACTACAACAAAAGGCCCAACAACAACAACAACAACAACAACAACAGCAACTACAACAATCATCCCAACAACAATAATAACCGCAACAACAACAACAATCAGAAGCAGCTATGCCAAAGGTGTGAAAAGTATCACTCGGGGTTCTGCACCAAATTTTGCAACAAGTGTAAAAGAAATGGTCATAGCGCGGCGAAGTGTGAGGTCTACGGACCAGGGGTTAATAGAACGAAAGGAACAAATGGTGTCGGAACGAGTAATGGCGGAGCAAGTAGTGTCGGAGCAAGTTATGCCAATGTAGTTTGTTATAAATGTGGAAAACCGGGCCACATTATTAGAAATTGCCCGAACCAGGAGAACACGAATGGACAAGGCCGCGGAAGAGTTTTCAATATTAATGCGGCAGAGGCACAGGAAGACCCGGAGCTTGTTACGGGTACGTTTCTTATTGACAATAAATCTGCTTACGTTTTATTTGATTCGGGTGCGAATAGAAGCTATATGAGTAGAGATTTTTGTGCTAAATTAAGTTGTCCATTGACGCCTTTGGATAGTAAATTTTTACTCGAATTAGCAAATGGTAAATTAATTTCAGCAGATAATATATGTCGGAATCGAGAAATTAAACTGGTTAGCGAAACATTTAAGATTGATTTGATACCAGTAGAGTTAGGGAGTTTTTATGTGATAATCGGTATGGACTGGTTGAAAGAAGTGAAAGCAGAGATCGTCTGTTACAAAAATGCAATTCGCATTATACGAGAAAAAGGAAAACCCTTAATGGTGTACCGAGAAAAGGGCAACACGAAGCTACATCTTATTAGTAATTTGAAGGCACAAAAACTAATAAGAAAAGGTTGCTATGCTGTTCTAGCACACGTCGAGAAAGTACAAACTGAAGAAAAGAGCATCAATGATGTTCCCATTGCAAAAGAATTTCCCGATGTATTTCCGAAAGAATTACCGGGATTACCCCCACATCGATCCGTTGAATTTCAAATAGATCTTGTACCAGGAGCTGCACCAATAGCTCGTGCTCCATACATACTCGCACCCAGCGAGATGAAAGAACTGCAAAGCCAATTACAAGAACTTTTAGAGCGTGGTTTCATTCGACCAAGCACATCACCGTGGGGAGCTCCTGTTTTGTTTGTCAAGAAGAAAGATGGTACATTCAGGTTGTGTATCGACTACCGAGAGTTGAACAAACTTACCATCAAGAACCTCTACCCACTACCGAGAATCGATGACTTATTTGATCAACTACAAGGCTCGTCTGTTTATTCAAAGATTGACTTACGTTCCGGGTATCATCAAATACGGGTGAAAGAAGATGATATTCCAAAGACTGCTTTCAGAACACGTTACGGTCATTACGAGTTTATGGTCATGCCGTTTGGTTTAACTAATGCACCAGCTGTGTTCATGGACCTTATGAACCGAGTGTGTGGACCATACCTTGACAAGTTTGTCATTGTTTTCATTGATGACATACTTATTTACTCAAAGAATGACCAAGAACACGGTGAACATTTGAGAAAGGTGTTAGAAGTATTGGGGAAGGAAGAATTGTACGCTAAGTTTTCAAAGTGTGCATTTTGGTTGGAAGAAGTTCAATTCCTCGGTCACATCGTGAACAAAGAAGGTATTAAGGTGGATTCGGCAAAGATAGAAACTGTGGAAAAGTGGGAAACCCCGAAAACTCCGAAACACATACGCCAGTTTTTAGGACTAGCTGGTTACTATAGAAGGTTCATCCAAGACTTTTCCAGAATAGCAAAACCCTTGACTGCATTAACGCATAAAGGGAAGAAATTTGAATGGAATGATGAACAAGAGAAAGCGTTTCAGTTATTGAAGAAAAAGCTAACTACGGCACCTATATTGTCATTGCCTGAAGGGAATGATGATTTTGTGATTTATTGTGACGCATCAAAGCAAGGTCTCGGTTGTGTATTAATGCAACGAACGAAGGTGATTGCTTATGCGTCTAGACAATTGAAGATTCACGAACAAAATTATACGACGCATGATTTGGAATTAGGCGCGGTTGTGTTTGCATTAAAGACTTGGAGGCACTACTTATATGGGGTCAAAAGTATTATATATACCGACCACAAAAGTCTTCAACACATATTTAATCAGAAACAACTGAATATGAGGCAGCGTAGGTGGATTGAATTATTGAATGATTAAGACTTTGAGATTCGTTACCACCCGGGGAAGGCAAATGTGGTAGCCGATGCCTTGAGCAGGAAGGACAGAGAACCCATTCGAGTAAAATCTATGAATATAATGATTCATAATAACCTTACTACTCAAATAAAGGAGGCGCAACAAGGAGTTTTAAAAGAGGGAAATTTAAACGATGAAATACCCAAAGGATCGGAGAAGCATCTTAATATTCGGGAAGACGGAACCCGGTATAGGGCTGAAAGGATTTGGGTACCAAAATTTGGAGATATGAGAGAAATGGTACTTAGAGAAGCTCATAAAACCAGATACTCAATACATCCTGGAATGGGGAAGATGTACAAGGATCTCAAGAAACATTTTTGGTGGCCGGGTATGAAAGCCGATGTTGCTAAATACGTAGGAGAATGTTTGACGTGTTCTAAGGTCAAAGCTGAGCATCAGAAACCATCAGGTCTACTTCAACAACCCGAAATCCCGAAATGGAAATGGGAAAACATTACCATGGATTTCATCACTAAATTGCCAAGGACTGCAAGTGGTTTTGATACTATTTGGGTAATAGTTGATCGTCTCACCAAATCAGCACACTTCTTGCCAATAAGAGAAGATGACAAGATGGAGAAGTTAGCACGACTGTATTTGAAGGAAGTCATCTCCAGACATGGAATACCAATCTTTATTATCTCTGATAGGGATGGCAGATTTATTTCAAGATTCTGGCAGACATTACAGCAAGCATTAGGAACTCGTCTAGACATGAGTACTGCCTATCATCCACAAACTGATGGGCAGAGCGAAAGGACGATACAAACGCTAGAAGACATGCTACGAGCATGTGTTATTGATTTCGGAAACAGTTGGGATCGACATCTACCATTAGCAGAATTTTCCTACAACAACAGCTACCATTCAAGCATTGAGATGGCGCCGTTTGAAGCACTTTATGGTAGAAAGTGCAGGTCTCCGATTTGTTGGAGTGAAGTGGGGGATAGACAGATTACGGGTCCGGAGATTATACAAGAAACTACCGAGAAGATCATCCAAATTCAACAACGGTTGAAAACCGCCCAAAGTCGACAAAAGAGCTACGCTGACATTAAAAGAAAAGATATAGAATTTGAAATTGGAGAGATGGTCATGCTTAAAGTTGCACCTTGGAAAGGCGTTGTTCGATTTGGTAAACGAGGGAAATTAAATCCAAGGTATATTGGACCATTCAAGATTATTGATCGTGTCGGACCAGTAGCTTACAGACTTGAGTTACCTCAACAACTCACTGCTGTACATAACACTTTCCACGTCTCGAATTTGAAGAAATGTTTTGCTAAAGAAGATCTCACTATTCCGTTAGATGAAATCCAAATCAACGAAAAACTTCAATTCATCGAAGAACCCGTCGAAATAATGGATCGTGAGGTTAAAAGACTTAAGCAAAACAAGATACCAATTGTTAAGGTTCGATGGAATGCTCGTAGAGGACCCGAGTTCACCTGGGAGCGTGAAGATCAGATGAAGAAGAAATACCCGCATCTATTTCCAGAAGATTCGTCAACACCTTCAACAGCTTAAAATTTCGGGACGAAATTTATTTAACGGGTAGGTACTGTAGTGACCCGAACTTTTCCATGTTTATATATATTAGTTGAGATTGATATTTACATGATTAAATGTTTCCAACATGTTAAGCAATCAAACTTGTTAAGACTTGATTAATTGAAATATGTTTCATATAGACAATTGACCACCCAAGTTGACCGGTGATTCACGAACGTTAAAACTTGTAAAAACTATACAATGACATATATATGGTTATATATATAGTTAACATGTTTTTATTATAAGTATGTATCTCATTAGGTATTTTAACAATGAGTTATATACATAAAAATGAGACTATTAATTTAAGAAACTCGAAAACGATATATATAACGATTATCGTTATAACAACGTCTTACTAGGTACATATGAATCATATTAAGATATTGATACACTTGGTTAATTATGTTAAATGATAAGTAAATATATTATTAAGTGTATTAACAATGAAATACATATGTAAAAATAAGACTACTAACTTAATGATTTCGAAACGAGACATATATGTAACGATTATCGTTGTAACGACATTTAACTGTATATACATCATACTAAGATATATTATATATCATAATATCATGATAATATAATAATTTAACATCTCATTTGTTATAATAAACAATGGGTTAACAACATTCAACAAGATCGTTAACCTAAAGGTTTCAAAACAACATTTACATGTAACGACTAACGATGACTTAACGACTCAGTTAAAATGTATATACATGTAGTGTTTTATTATGTATTCATACACTTTTTAAAGACTTCAAGACACTTATCAAAATACTTCTACTTAACAAAAATGCTAACAATTACATCCTCGTTCAGTTTCATCAACAATTCTACTCGTATGCACCCGTATTCGTACTCGTACAATACACAGCTTTTAGATGTATGTACTATTGGTATATACACTCCAATGATCAGCTCTTAGCAGCCCATGTGAGTCACCTAATACATGTGGGAACCATCATTTGGCAACTAGCATGAAATATCTCATAAAATTACAAAAATATGAGTAATCATTCATGACTTATTTACATGAAAACAAAATTACATATCCTTTATATCTAATCCATACACCAACGACCAAAAACACCTACAAAAACTTTCATTCTTCAATTTTCTTCATCTAATTGATCTCTCTCAAGTTCTATCTTCAAGTTCTAAGTGTTCTTCATATATTTTACAAGTTCTAGTTACATAAAATCAAGAATACTTTCAAGTTTGCTAGCTCACTTCCAATCTTGTAAGGTGATCATCCAACCTCAAGAAATCTTTGTTTCTTACAGTAGGTTATCATTCTAATACAAGGTAATAATCATATTCAAACTTTGGTTCAATTTCTATAACTATAACAATCTTATTTCAAGTGATGATCTTACTTGAACTTGTTTTCGTGTCATGATTCTGCTTCAAGAACTTCGAGCCATCCAAGGATCCATTGAAGCTAGATCCATTTTTCTCTTTTCCAGTAGGTTTATCCAAGGAACTTAAGGTAGTAATGATGTTCATAACATCATTCAATTCATACATATAAAGCTATCTTATTCGAAGGTTTAAACTTGTAATCACTAGAACATAGTTTAGTTAATTCTAAACTTGTTCGCAAACAAAAGTTAATCCTTCTAACTTGACTTTTAAAATCAACTAAACACATGTTATATATCTATATGATATTCTAACTTAATGATTTAAAACCTGGAAACACGAAAAACACCGTAAAACCGGATTTACGCCGTCGTAGTAACACCGCGGGCTGTTTTGGGTTAGTTAATTAAAAACTATGATAAACTTTGATTTAAAAGTTGTGATTCTGAGAAAATGATTTTTATTATGAACATGAAACTATATCCAAAAATTATGGTTAAACTCAAAGTGGAAGTATGTTTTCTAAAATGGTCATCTAGACGTCGTTCTTTCGACTGAAATGACTACCTTTACAAAAACGACTTGTAACTTATTTTTTCGACTATAAACCTATACTTTTCTGTTTAGATTCATAAAATAGAGTTCAATATGAAACCATAGCAATTTGATTCACTCAAAACGGATTTAAAATGAAGAAGTTATGGGTAAAACAAGATTGGATAATTTTTCTCATTTTAGCTACGTGAAAATTGGTAACAAATCTATTCCAACCATAACTTAATCAACTTGTATTGTATATTATGTAATCTTGAGATACCATAGACACGTATACAATGTTTCGACCTATCATGTCGACACATCTATATATATTTCGGAACAACCATAGACACTCTATATGTGAATGTTGGAGTTAGCTATACAGGGTTGAGGTTGATTCCAAAATATATATAGTTTGAGTTGTGATCAATACTGAGATACGTATACACTGGGTCGTGGATTGATTCAAGATAATATTTATCGATTTATTTCTGTACATCTAACTGTGGACAACTAGTTGTAGGTTACTAACGAGGACAGCTGACTTAATAAACTTAAAACATCAAAATATATTAAAAGTGTTGTAAATATATTTTGAACATACTTTGATATATATGTATATATTGTTATAGGTTCGTGAATCAACCAGTGGCCAAGTCTTACTTCCCGACGAAGTAAAAATCTGTGAAAGTGAGTTATAGTCCCACTTTTAAAATCTAATATTTTTTGGAATGAGAATACATGCAGGTTTTATAAATAATTTACAAAATAGACACAAGTACGTGAAACTACATTCTATGGTTGAATTATCGAAATCGAATATGCCCTTTTTTATTAAGTCTGGTAATCTAAGAATTAGGGAACAGACACCCTAATTGACGCGAATCCTAAAGATAGATCTATTGGGCCTAACAAACCCCATCCAAAGTACCGGATGCTTTAGTACTTCGAAATTTATATCATATCCGAAGGGTGTCCCGGAATGATGTGGATATTCTTATATATGCATCTTGTTAATGTCGGTTACCAGGTGTTCACCATATGAATGATTTTTATCTCTATGTATGGGATGTGTATTGAAATATGAAATCTTGTGGTCTATTGTTACGATTTGATATATATAGGTTAAACCTATAACTCACCAACATTTTAGTTGACGTTTAAAGCATGTTTATTCTCAGGTGAATACTAAGAGCTTCCGCTGTTGCATACTAAAATAAGGACAAGATTTGGAGTCCATGTTTGTATGATATTGTGTAAAAACTGCATTCCAGAAACTGATTTCGATGTAACATATTTGTATTGTAAACCATTATGTAATGGTCGTGTGTAAACAGGATATTTTAGATTATCATTAGTTGATAATCTACGTAAAGCTTTTTAAACCTTTATTTATGAAATAAAGGTTATGGTTTGTTTTAAAAATGAATGCAGTCTTTGAAAAACGTCTCATATAGAGGTCAAAACCTCGCAACGAAATCAATTAATATGGAACGTTTTTAATCAATAAGAACGGGACATTTCATGAGTGGTCTCGGGTTCGAGCCCTGATAGGGGCGTTTATTCTTTTTAAAGGCTTATACATTAAGGTAGCCTTTCTAACCATTTCTATTATTATCATTATTATTATTATCATTATTATTATTAATATTTTCATATTAACAATATTATTATTACAATTAAATATTTCCTATGTAAAAGTATGTTTATTACAACTACCATAATATTACATATAAATATATATATATATATATATATATATATATATATATATATATATATATATATATATATATATATATATATATATATATATATATATATATATATATATATATATATATATATATATATATATATATATATATATATATATTAAAAACTATTTATATAAAATTTTACATATAACAAATCATTGATTTTTAATATAATACGAATTATATATATAACTATAAAAATAATATTTATTCAATATATAAGATATAAAACTTATGATATAATAAATAAATTTGTTCAAATACAAATATATGTGTTAATAAATATATATGAATGATATAGGTTCGTGAATCCGAGGTCAACCCTACACTTGTTAACTGACGCCATATGTATTTTTACTACAAAATACAGTATGGTGAGTTCATTTGATTCCCTTTTACTCTTTACATTTTTTGGGACTGAGAATACATGCGCTGTTTTTACAACTGCTTTATTAAATGTTTTTGAAATATATTTTGAACTGCGAATACATGAAATGCTTTTATAAATGTTTGACGAGATAGACACAAGCAAAACATTCCTCGAATGAATTATTATGCAGACAGAAGTTCTGCGGATTATTGTTGAATTATGTGGACATGATAATTGCCACCATTGAATTATGTGGACATGATGATTGCCACCAATTGATATGAATGTTATGTATCGAGAGAATGATTTTATACACAGGTCATGTGTATGTTATTTTTATGCACAAGATATGTGTACGGTTACTAAGATTTATGAAAGATGATTTCGTACACGAGAAAGGTGTACTGTATTTAAAAGATATCGCATGTACATTACAGGTGGGTATAGGATTCGGGCCCATTTGTACCATGCAGCATTTAAATCTTGTGGTCTATCAAAATGTTGAATTTTATTGTTTACGATAAACCTATGAACTCACCAACCTTTGGTTGACACTTGAAAGCATGTTTATTCTCAAGTATGAAAGAAACCTTCCGCTGTGCATTTGCTCATTTTAAGGACATTACTTGGAGTCGATCATCGCTCTGAGATCAAATGTTGATGACTTCGTCCTGATGGATTAGGACGGGGCATTTTAGTTGGTATCAGAGTGGTGGTCTTAGCGAACCAGGTCTTGCATTAGTGTGTCTAACTAGTAGTTTTTAGGATGCATTAGTGGGTCTGGACTTCGACCGTGTCTGCATGTCAAAAGTTTTGCTTATCATTTAGTGTCGAAAATTACCTGCTTATCATTCTTAGTCTAGACACGTCTTACTGCCTCTATTGCATAGACAGTGTATAGATAAATTCATATCTTAGCGAATCTGTTATTGTTACCTTTGCCTGACAGCTTCCGTAGATTCCTCCGTAACTTATGGGATTTTAGTATTATATATGCATATGTAAATTATGTATTGCAGGGTACTAATCAACATCCTATTCTATTCCTTATCGAAAATCCTTCATCTGATCATACGAGATGAGTCCCTCAACCAGTTCGAGTCCCTTAGATTCCGATAACTATTTCGATAATTATTCCGACAGCTATTCCGACATAGAGTTTCACTCGAGCTCCGAAAACAGTGTCACCGGAATGAATCAACCAATCATCCATCCTCAATTTATCTGATGAGTTAGTAGTCGACTTAATCAATGGAAGCGCGAAGAAGGCGATCCCTTCCACTAGCCGAATTTAGCTCTTGGCGAAGAACATGAAGCATTTACCGGCGAACCCATTCGAAACACCAGAAAGGTGTACTGTATTTAAAAGATATCGCATGTACATTACATGTGGGTATAGGATTCGGGCCCATTTGTACCATGCAGCATTTAAATCTTGTGGTCTATAAAAATGTTGAATTTTATTGTTTACGATAAACCTATGAACTCACCAACCTTTGGTTGACACTTGAAACCATGTTTATTCTCAGGTATGAAAGAAACCTTCCGCTGTAAATTTGCTCATTTTAAGGACATTACTTGGAGTCGATCATCGCTCTGAGATCAAATGTTGATGACTTCGTCCAGATGGATTAGGACGGGGCATTTCAGATTAGTCCTAATTAAATCGGTCCTTAGTAGTCTTCCATTGTATTACTTCTCGATCTTTCGTGCTCCGACTTGCGTGCTCAAAATTCTTGAGAGTGTGAGAATAGAGTTCTTTTGGGGCGGGGCGGAGGTTAACTCTAAAATTTCGTGGGTTAAATGGGATAATGTGGTTAGTTCTTATGAAAATAGGGGGTTAAATTTGGGGCTTTTAAAAAGTAAAAATCTTTCATTATTGGGTAAATGGTGGTGGAGGTTCAATACCGAAACCAACTCTTTATGGACAAAAATTATTAGAAGCATTTACGGTCCTTGCGGTGGTATGGATTTGGAGGTGAAGCAATTCGCTCTCTAAGTTCTAGTGTGTGAAAAAATGTCCTTATTGCAGGTACTCACATTCAAGAATTGGGTGTCGATTTCAAGGGGTCCTTCATCACTAAAGTGAACAAAAGACCGCAGCTGAGTTTTTGGGACACCAAGTGGCTGATTAATGACAAATTGAAGACAAAATTCTCAAGACTTTTTCGTTTAGATTGTGACAAAGACGCACGAATTGCTGATCGGATTCGTGAGACAGATTCTGGTAACCTGTTGACAAGTTGCTGGTCGAGACAGCCATCCGGACGCACCTTGGGCGAACTCTCTGAGTTACGACAGCTTATATCTGGCTACTGTTTTGAAGAGTCGGGTCGCGATACGTGTTCTTGGGCATTATCACATAATGGTATTTTCAATGTTCGATCTTTATCTCTTATCCTTGATGATCATTTAATTGCAAACACTTGTGTTGAAGAAACCATGCGTAATAACTTGGTTCCAAAAAAGGTCGAAATATTCGTTTGGCGGTTATCTAAAAAAAAAGACTCCCCGTCAAAACCGAGCTTGATAAAAGAGGTATAGATTTACATAGTGTAAGATGCCCGTTATGTGATGATGATCAAGAAACTGTGGAGCACTCGTTTATCTTTTGTAAATGTGCAATTGATGTTTGGGATAGAGTTTTCGGTGTGACAACCCGGAAATTTCCAACCAAATTTAAACTTTAATCTTTATATGTTTCCGACACGATAAGCAATATTTGTTAAGTTAAATTTCAAGAATTTTAAACTATGTTCATACATTCATTCAACCTCCACCAAGTTCCAATGATTCACGAACCATTAAACGAATATGATTATATATGTATATGTGTATATATATTATAACTTGAAACGTAAACAAAATATTAGATTAAATACTTTATATGATTGTATCTGTTTCAAAATGTTTATCAATGGAATTAGAAGATAAGATCAAATGATTGAATTATCAGATATATTGAATTATGATTACAAGTCTCTATTGAAAGGCCCACGTTGATTTGAGAAATCTTTCCATTTTAACAATATTCGGAAAATGGTAAAGTGATTTATAAATAAGAACAAATTGTCAATCATTGAGAACTAGACAAAGGATAGTGGAAGATTGAATCTCATAAAGACTCGATTGATCTATTTAGTTTCAAACGTACAAAAACGTTTTCAGTTTAAAAAGAACTTTATTATTAAAACGTATATAACTTTTATAAATATCTAGAACTACTTTTGACAACTCATTACTTAACTAGTATGATAAAGATAACGATATTTATATTTTATTTTATTAAATATATATATAACGATTTAAATTAATATTATATATATTTATACGCGTATTATACGTACATAGTTTTATACTTTTACTATACTTAAACTTTACCTTTACTTTATTTTTACTTTACTTTAACTTTAATAATTCACTTTAATAATTCATACTTTAATAATTCACTTTAATTATTCATGCTTTAATAATTCACTTTAATAATTCATACTTTAATAATTCACTTTAATAATTCATACTTTAATAATTCACTTTAATAATTCATACTTCAATAATTCACTTTAATAATTCAAAAATCTATTATAAATAGAATTCAATAGGTTTCATTATTTCATAGAAACTTGAAAAGATTTTTCTCTAAACTCTCTCAATCGATTTACATATATATATTTACTCCGTATTATTTCAAGATATTATTAGTATACATAAAATATTACGACGGAGTGCTGTCCGAGTGATTCCGAAATTTTTTTTCGAGTGGGATAGGATTAAGAAAATTATGGGTTATAGCTATGGAGGTGATTGAGTATGGTTCATGGGTATGCTCGTGAGGTCAATATAGTGTTTATCATTTTCGTTGCGTCTACGTACCTTTCCTGCAATATTGAATCTCAATATTGATACGTGAGTACTCATAATTTAACTTTTACATACTAATAGTGTATCCCTGACTAGTGCTCGAGTATTTAGGATTATGCATGCTTGTACTTTTGATATTGCCCTTAGACAAGTTAGGTTGAATCTTGAATTAGTTACACTTGCGGTTGAGATAAGGTATAAGATATGCATGTCCTTGGAAAGCTAGCGAAAAATTAAGAACTTTTCCTTTAGATATCGAATGGTTTCGATGAACGGATTAGAAGTTATAATCAATTGAATTTTCGATATTTTTATTAAAAATGATTATTATTATCGTCGTTTTTATCGTCGTTCTAGTTTTATCTTATTATTATCATTATTATTATCTATATCAATAAAAGGGATTTATCATTAAAAATTGTTATTTTTTTATTATTGTTATCGTTATTATCGTTAAAGTTATAATTAGTATTATTATTATTATCCAATTATTATTATTATTATTGGTATTATTATTATTATTATTATTATCATTATTAATATATATATCATTATTTAAAAATGGTTATTGTTATTGTTATTATTATTATTACTATATTATCATTAAGATAATTATTAGTATTATCGTTAATAATGTTATAGTAACTATCATTATTAATATTAGTGTAATTAAAAAAAATATTTGTAACACCTAATTATTTTGATTACTATTATTATCATTATTATGAACACGATATAAAAGACGATTAAAAGCTATTAAACGAAACGATTAGGAAATAATGGGTAAGAGTATCATGATGAAATTAAAATATTATAAGATATTGATTTAGATAAAATTATCGTTCTTATTATTTTTATCATTACTATTATTATTAAAAGTATCGTTAGTATTAAAACTATCATTTTAACAAAAATTATCATTTTAATAGAAATGTCATTGTTACTATAAAATATCATTATTATTATTATTTTAAATAGAATTATTATTTTAAAGATAATATTAAAAATTATCGTAAATATTAAAGTTATCATAATTAGAATTATCATTTTATCATAATGTCATCTTAGTAATTAAAAATATTGATATTTTTATAATAATAATTATTATTACAAAATAATACAACTTTTACTTATTATCATTATAGATATTATTTTATCAAATAAATATGTGATACAAACATATTTTACTACGTGTAATAACTTACTTTAATAATACCTATCATATTATCTTTATGATATTAAATGAACCCTATAAATTTTATTACTTAATATATATAAAAGTATATTTTATTATATAAATTTAATATAAAATTTTATTTATTAATAAATAAATTATATTATTTACTCTAATAAATCTTTTAAAAATATTTAAAAATATGAAATGACGATATTTAAACTATATATTAATCATGTATAGATTTTTGGAAATTATTTTGAGTCAAATTTACTTTTGTTGACTTTTTCATATTAGTCTCGAGCATTAGAATTGTGTTACACTATGACTTGACCTAATTTGTTAGACAAATATTGACCAACACATAAATATATATAATTAATTTAGGTTCATGAATCCGAGACCAACCTTGCACTTGTTCAATGACGTTATATGTATTTTTACTACGAAATACAGTATGGTGAGTTTCATTTGCTCCCTTTTTACTCATTACATTTTTTGGGCTGAGAATACATGCAAATGCTTTATTAACTGTTTTACAATATTTATATGCGTGAGTTTCATTACTCCCTTTTTATATGCTTTTGCAATATATATTTTTGGGACTGAGAATACATGCGCTTTTATAAATGTTTGACGAAATAGACACAAGTAATTGAAACTACATTCTATGGTTGAATTATCGAAATCGAATATGCCCCTTTTTATTAAGTCTGGTAATCTAAGAATTAGGGAACAGACACCCTAATTGACGCGAATCCTAAAGATAGATCTATTGGGCCTAACAAACCCCATCCAAAGTACCGGATGCTTTAGTACTTCGAAATTTATATCATGTCCGAAGGAGGATCCCGGAATGATAGGGGATATTCTTATATGTATCTAGTAAATGTCGGTTACCAGGTGTTCACCATATGAATGATTATTTTTGTCTCTATGCATGGGACATATATTTATGAGAACTGGAAATGAAATTCTTGTGGTCTATTAAAATGATGGAAATAAATGATTATGATAAACTAATGAACTCACCAACCTTTTGGTTGACACTTTAAAGCATGTTTATTCTCAGGTGTTAAAGAAATCTTCCGCTGTGCATTTGCTCACTTTAAAGATATTACTTGGAGTCTTTCATAGCATATTTTGAAGAACGTTGCATTCGAGTCATTGAGTTCATCAAAGATTATTATTAAATCAATTTATAGTTGGATAGTGGATATTATGAAATGGTATGCATGCCTGTCAATTTTTGATGTAAAGAAAGATTGTCTTTTAAAAACGAATGCAATGTTTGTAAAATGTATCATATAGAGGTCAAATACCTCGCAATGTAATCAACTATTGTGAATCGTTTATTATGTATATGAACGGGTCCTTTCATTTGGTATCAGAGCGGTGGTCTTAGCGAATCAGGTCTGCATTAGTGTGTCTAACTGATAAGTCGATATGATGCATTAGTGAGTCTGGACTTCGACCGTGTCTGCATGTCAAAAGTTTTGCTTATCATTTTGTGTCAAAAATTAACTACTTATCATCCTCAGGAAATTACCTGCTTATTATTTTTAGTCTAAGACACGTCTTGCTGCATTGATTGCATGAATAGTGTATAGACAAAAATTCATATCTTAGCATATCTGCTAAATCATATCTTATCGTATCTGTTACTTTAAACTTTGCCTGACATATCCCGCAAAGTCCTCCGTAATCTACGAAATCTTTTGATATATATATATATATATATATATATATATATATATATATATATATATATATATATATATATATATATATATATATATATATATATTCTATGTAATTAGAATACCATCCGTTAGCCAAAATCATTTCATATCGGGAAAAAAAAAATCCTTTATCCAATCGTACGAAATGGAATTCGTCATCAGTTCAAGTCACTCAGATTCCGAAATGGAATCCCATTCAAGCTCCGAAAGCAGTGTGACCGGAATAGATCAACCAATCAGTCATCACCTATTCTGGATGAATTGGGGATGGGTTCGTAGCCTCCTCGATCATTGCAGACAAGAAGAAGGTGATCCCTTCCATCCACCACATTGCCCTCTTGACAAAGAACCTGAAGCACTTACCGGCGAACCTGTCCGAAACACCATGTTCTCGCTCATTTTCAGAGTATCTCATCACGATTATATATTACATCAAATTTTAGATTTTATTTATCCGCTCGTCCGAACCGACAATCACCTCGGTGTAATAGAAGAAGTCAACGACCTTCGCGCTCGGTTAGTGGCTTTGGAGAATATGGTGCAGAGATTACAAACACCAGCAGCAGCATCAGCAGTATAACCAGTACCACCATCATCAATGCCAACAGTACCATTACCACCTCCAACCACAACCGCATCGTAAACCTCAACTTCACAATCTGTCCCACGAGCATCAACGTCATACGCACCATAGATACCAAGGAGTACCAACAACAATAACTGATGAAGTATTAATTCATAACTTCATTGGAGAAACATTCCGCGGCGATTATGTAATCTCTAAAGTCTTAGAGATTATCTAATCTAGCCCTAACCATAAATCAGTTAAGCGAACCAACATGATAGAAGGAAGAGTAGAAACCCTGAAAAAAATGGTGTGTGATTAACAAGCTAAACTTGCTTTACCAACAGCATCAACAGTACCGTCAGTGTTACCAGCATCATCAGTACAGTCAACATCCGAATCAACAACACCGATAACATCACAAACTCCGTCAGTTCAAGAATCACTGTGGACATCATTACGAATCAATAACGTGTATATTGTATCAACGAGTTATGAAGAATTAACTCATTCCCTCTGAAGAAATTATATGTATATTATATATATATATGTATATATATATATGTATATATATATATGTATATATATATATATATATATATATATATATATATATATATATATATATATTTTGAAATAAATCATTCCGTGCTAAGCTATTGTGTGTGAATCTTAACTACTCGGTTAATTCATATTACAAATATGCAATAATGTACGTCCTTCGGCCGCAACTTAACCAGCGTTAACTACAATCTCTGTCGCGATTCAACAAATTCCAATTCATAATAAATCAAGTATATATTTGATTTTACACTTTCATCATCAATGTACCCGAAACTTTTCAGATAACATCATTCGTACTTTGCGAAATTCACAAGAATTCCACGAACCGAACATCATACATCAACAAATAACGAAGTATTGATTCATAATTTCAATGTCATTAAAGAAATACTGCGTAAAAGTTATGTACTTTTTGAAGCCTTTAGGGATTATTCAATTCTAGTTTCAACCGTAAATCAAATGAGTTTAATTTAACATTAACTCATTAAATCTATGTTACATCTGAAGAAAATATACATATATATATTTTTATAAAGACTGTAATAAAATTCTTTTGTACAAAATATTAATTGTGAAATTTTTTTTTTAACGGGTAGGTAATACCCGAGAGATATATAAATTCACAAATAATATGTTACATTCTTCGAATCTGATTCAGCAAATCATCCATTATACTCACTACTTTCACAACAATATACATTCTTTTATAGAAATCAAAACAACCATACTTATTCAAAATTTAATTACATATCCTGATTTTGAAATCTCAAAATTCAACTCGAGATATGACCAAAATCATCACTCTTAGATCCTTACATCTTTCACAAGCTATATTTTGACTTCAAAACTGTGTTAGAACATCAAATGTATGTTAACGATTACAATCTGTGTTCAAACCCTTCGAAAATTTCTGAAGACACTTCGAATGATGAGCAATCGAGATGATGATCCAACCACATGTTACCCACAGTTATGTACCCGAAAAACTCTTGAAACCAAAGTAAAAGTTTAAACAACGTATCCGCGTCAGATTCTTTGGCATTTATTAGCAAAAATAACTTTGCGACTCCTATTCAAAGTAGCCAGTTTTATCACAGCTCCAGCAAGTCAACTTCGACTTTTCAGTCAGACTAACCTTATTATAACCTTGAGATATACACCATCGTTACCAGGGAACCTTTTACATTCCACCACATTATTAGCAGATGTACCAACAACTTCATTACCCTTTCACTTTAGCCTCTCCAAAAAGTCATTATAATTATTTATTGAAACCCCATCATTTACTCATTCGCATCTTGTAATGAGAATTGTCATACGAATCATTGGGAATTAGCAATCAGTATTTTGAAATCTCGCAGCATGTCTACGCCAACAGTTATATGTGTATATATAACGTCTATCTTCTAGACTTAATTTGAATGTGAAGTTTCTGAAAAACACTCCGAACTAAGAATTGGTTCTCCGAAAATGGAAAAAATGCTGATGAAGCAGCAAAAACTATAAATGTCTTTAAACGATAAAAGCTGGATGATAATGATGAAGTGTGCTGGCAAAGCGCATAAAAAGAGAAATTTTGGAACTGGAAAACGGATTGAGCAAAGTAGGAAGGAGGCTGTGGACAAATTACAAATACTGAACCTGACTTCAAAGGATCCAAATGATTCAGTACCTGCTGAAGTCATTAACGAATACCTTTCTCCTGACTCTAAACCCCTGCGGACAATATTCTTCATCATCCTCTGATATTATAAATTCTAAAATATCATCATATCTTTCATTATAAATATCCTCCATATTTCTGAAGATATTTTCTTAATTTTTCTTATTTGAAATTATTTACCTCCTCACACTATTTGTATTACATCATAAAAGAAACTATTTTAGTTTCTAAATTCTGAAACATTCAAGTTTAAAATAGGAATATTTTGAAGTAGTGTTGGGAACTGAAGCATGAATTAGTATAATATAATGACACTTGATCAATGTGATTATATTACAGTAAGTCATGCTGAGTTTCTAAATTGAACGTGATGATTCACAGATCATAACATCATCATGTGCCATGTTATACGACTCTTGTATTCTATTTAACCTCTAAAATATCAAGAAAATATTTCTTGATGATTCGGCCTTTTCCAAGGTATTCTAGTAATTTGACAAGTCAAGATCATGCCATCACAATTTCCTTCCTAGAACATTAACAATGTTCATTCTGAAATTCATATCAGTGAATTTTGGACCATTACAAGCGGTGCTTAATCGCAAGAAGAAGAAACAAAAGGATAAAACTCCGAAATAGAAATTGGGGTATAAATTGCAGCAAATAAAAGAGAGCATTAACTGTGAATGATAATGATTATATAAGACAGAAGCAGAGACTTTGAAATATAAGGGAACATATAAAGCCCAACAATAAACCAGAAATTATAAACCATATATATCGATGCATATAGCAATATAAAGACATGGGAGAACTAGAAACACTATAAACCCAAGAGTATAGTAGAAGTAAATAGATTCTTCCGGTGATAGATGAAAAAGAAGAATGACCGATATGAAAGTTAGAAGTATATCGAGAATCAGAACTGGATGGAGCATATTGATGAATACTTTAAAATATGAGTTGAGGAGGAAAGAATAGAAGGTGATGAAACATGACTAGGAACTTAGAAATCAACAGATTTAACTCACACAATGGCGGAATAAGTGAATCAAACCCTCTAGTGAATAGGTTAAGTTTTTTTTTGATTAATTTAGTCAAACCACAACTAAATCAAGTGTGATTAGATCAACACCTAGAGCTATTATTCACCACCTGGGTGATTTGGACTGAGAGAGAATCAGAGGAGCTCACTAGATCTGAGTGTGTGTAACAAATGAGAGGCTTAACCTAAAATGAAGAACATAAGACTTTATATACCCCTGCTGTTGACTCACCCATACGATTCATTCATCACACATAAGAGTTGGCTTCATCAGCCATACGGGTGATCACTCACTCGTGTCTTCTTATTTAGGTTGTAATTGTGACTTAGCTCAGCATCAACCGTGCGTATGAGCCTGTCAGCCATACTAGGCTTCACTCGTACGTCTGACTAAGTCTAACATAGTCAAACATCTAAATCTCGTTCCTGCAGTTCCTGTAACCACATACAAACACGGATATGATAATAACGAGCAATCATAGTGGCCTGTAAACTGTGGTACCTGCAATGGACGTGGGTAGATGTCTAGGGACTCACATAAAATGCATCAACAGAAGGTGTGAGTTGTAAGGAAACGAAGGAGGTGAATTAATAAGAAAATCTCCGACAGAACAATTAAAATGGACGATCGCATTTAAAGCGGATCCTAATTCCCTTGATTACCGGAGAGTCAAATCTTATTAAGAAGATTTTCTTCAAATCCCTTGAAATCTGGAAATCAATCATAACTACGTCAAATGATAAGATGAATCTACACTTACTCATTTCACTCTTCTATGCTAGCTTCATTCGTACTCTTCATATAAATGGATTGTTTATCCAAATTATTTGCTGATGATAAAACTCTAATTTTCAGCCCGTATGCATCATGAAAACATACTTATTATCATTCACGACCTTTCCACACAAATTTCGAGACGAAATTTCTTTAACGGGTAGGTACTGTGACAACCCGGAAATTTCCAACCAAATTTAAACTTTAATCTTTATATGTTTCCGACACGATAAGCAATATTTGTTAAGTTAAATTTCAAGAATTTTAAACTATGTTCATACATTCATTCAACCTCGACCAAGTTCCAACGATTCACGAACCATTAAACGAATATGATTATATATGTATATGTGTATATATATTATAACTTGAAACGTAAACAAAATATTAGATTAAATACTTTATATGATTGTATCTGTTTCAAAATGTTTATCAATGGAATTAGAAGATAAGATCAAATGATTGAATTATCAGATATATTGAATTATGATTACAAGTCTCTGTTGAAAGGCCCACGTTGATTTGAGAAATCTTTCCATTTTAACAATATTCGAAAAATGGTAAAGTGATTTATAAATAAGAACAAATTGTCAGTCATTGAGAACTAGATAAAGGATAGTGGAAGATTGAATCTCATAAAGACTCGATTGATCTATTTAGTTTCAAACGTACAAAAACGTTTTCAGTTTAAAAAGAACTTTATTATTAAAACGTATATAACTTTTATAAATATCTAGAACTACTTTTGACAACTCATTACTTAACTAGTATGATAAAGATAACGATATTTATATTTTATTTTATTAAATATATATAACGATTTAAATTAATATTATATATATATATATGCGTATTATACGTACATAGTTTTATATTTTTACTATACTTAAACTTTACCTTTACTTTATTTTTACTTTACTTTAACTTTAATAATTTACTTTAATAATTCATACTTTAATAATTCACTTTAATAATTCATGCTTTAATAATTCACTTTAATAATTCATGCTTTAATAATTCACTTTAATAATTCATACTTTAATAATTCATACTTCAATAATTCACTTTAATAATTCAAAAATCTATTATAAATAGAATTCAATAGGTTTCATTATTTCATAGAAACTTGAAAAGATTTTTCTCTAAACTCTCTCAATCGATTTACATATATATATTTACTCCGTATTATTTCAAGATATTATTAGTATACATAAAATATTACGACGGAGTGCTGTCCGAGAGATTTCGAAATTGTTTTTCGAGTGGGATAGGATTAAGAAAATTATGGGTTATAGCTATGGAGGTGATTGAGTATGGTTCATGGGTATGCTCGTGAGGTCAATATAGTGTTTATCATTTCCGTTGCGTCTACGTACCTTTCCTGCAATATTGAATCTCAATATTGATACGTGAGTACTCATAATTTAACTTTTACATACTAATAGTGTATCCCTGACTAGTGCTCGAGTATTTAGGATTATGCATGCTTGTACTTTTGATATTGCCCTTAGACAAGTTAGGTTGAATCTTGAATTAGTTACACTTGCTGTTGAGATAAGGTATAAGATATGCATGTCCTTGGAAAGCTAGCGAAAAATTAAGAACTTTTCCTTTAGATATCGAATGGTTTCGATGAACGGATTAGAAGTTATAATCAATTGAATTTTTGATATTTTTATTAAAAATGATTATTATTATCATCGTTTTTATCGTCGTTCTAGTTTTATCTTATTATTATCATTATTATTATCTTTATCAATAAAAGAGATTTATCATTAAAAATTGTTATTTTTTTTATTATTACTATCGTTATTATTGTTAAAGTTATAATTAGTATTATTATTATTATCCAATTATTATTATTATTATTGGTATTATTATTATTATTATTATCATTATTAATATATATATCATTATTTAAAAATGGTTATTGTTATTGTTATTATTATTATTACTATATTATCATTAAGATAATTATTAGTATTATCGTTAATAATGTTATAGTAACTATCATTATTAATATTAGTGTAATTAAAAAAAATATTTGTAACACCTAATTATTTTGATTACTATTATTATCATTATTATGAACACGATATAAAAGACGATTAAAAGCTATTAAATGAAACGATTATGAAATAATGGGTAAGAGTATCATGATGAAATTAAAATATTATAAGATATTGATTTAGATAAAATTATCGTTCTTATTATTTTTATCATTACTATTATTATTAAAAGTATCGTTAGTATTAAAACTATCATTTTAACAAAAATTATCATTTTAATAGAAATGTCATTGTTACTATAAAATATCATTATTATTATTATTTTAAATAGAATTATTATTTTAAAGATAATATTAAAAATTATCGTAAATATTAAAGTTATCATAATTAGAATTATCGTTTTATCATAATGTCATCTTAGTAATTATAAATATTGATATTTTTATAATAATAATTATTATTACAAAATAATACAACTTTTACTTACTATCATTATAGATATTATTTTATCAAATAAATATGTGATACAAATATATTTTACTACGTTTAATAACTTACTTTAATAATACATATCATATTATCTTTATGATATTAAATGAACCCTATAAATTTTATTACTTAATATATATAAAAGTATATTTTATTATATGAATTTATTATAAAATTTTATTTATTAATAAATAAATTATATTATTTACTCTAATAAATCTTTTAAAAATATTTAAAAATATGAAATGACGATATTTAAACTATATATTAATCATGTATAGATTTTTGGAAATTATTTTGAGTCAAATTTACTTTTGTTGACTTTTTCATATTAGTCTCGAGCATTAAGATTGTGGTACATTATGACTTGACCTAATTTGTTAGACAAATATTGACCAACACATAAATATATATAATTAATTTAGGTTCGTGAATCCGAGGCCAACCTTGCACTTGTTCAATGACGTTATATGTATTTTTACTACGAAATACAGTATGGTGAGTTTCATTTGCTCCCTTTTTACTCATTATATTTTTTGGGCTGAGAATACATGCAAATGCTTTATTAACTGTTTTACAATATTTATATGCGTGAGTTTCATTACTCCCTTTTTATATGCTTTTGCAGTATATATTTTTGGGACTGAGAATACATGCGCTTTTATAAATGTTTGACGAAATAGACACAAGTAATTGAAACTACATTCTATGGTTGAATTATCGAAATCGAATATGCCCCTTTTTATTAAGTCTGGTAATCTAAGAATTAGGGAACAGACACCCTAATTGACGCGAATCCTAAACATAGATCTATTGGGCCTAACAAACCCGATCCAAAGTACCGGATGCTTTAGTACTTCGAAATTTATATCATGTCCGAAGGAGGATCCCGGAATGATAGGGGATATTCTTATATGTATCTAGTTAATGTCGGTTACCAGGTGTTCACAATATGAATGATTATTTTTGTCTCTATGCATGGGACGTATATTTATGAGAACTGGAAATGAAATTCTTGTGGTCTATTAAAATGATGGAAATAAATGATTATGATAAACTAATGAACTCACCAACCTTTTGGTTGACACTTTAAAGCATGTTTATTCTCAGGTGTTAAAGAAATCTTCCGCTGTGCATTTGCTCACTTTAAAGATATTACTTGGAGTCTTTCATAGCATATTTCGAAGAACGTTGCATTCGAGTCATTGAGTTCATCAAAGATTATTATTAAATCAATTTATAGTTGGATAGTGGATATTATGAAATGGTATGCATGCCTGTCAATTTTCGATGCAAAGAAAGATTGACTTTTAAAAACGAATGCAATGTTTGTAAAATGTATCATATAGAGGTTAAATACCTCGCAATGTAATCAACTATTGTGAATCGTTTATTATGTATATGAACGGGTCCTTTCATTCGGGTGGTGGGGTCTTGGTGCCATGTCCAACCTTAGTATTGCCGAATTAATGAGAGGAAATGGCCCCACCTCCTACACCACGATCGGGAAGAAAGTTTGGCAAGCGGTTGAATGGGTTTGCGTGTACTTAATTTGGAAGAATAGAAATGAGATGGTTTTTCGAGGTAAATGTTGGAGTGTACCGGTAGCTTTGAACGAGATTCAAGTTAAGTCTTTTGATTGGGATAATTAAGTCCTCCAAACGTAAAACATGGTACCGAATAAATTGCGTATTATGCGCATTCAAAATAAAAAATGCCCGTGCCTATAAAACGATACAACAACAATTAAACCAATATATTTTTTTTAATATCAAAATTTTATTAAAAATGGAACCCTCTAGCAAGCAGCTAGAGAGCCTTAAACCAATTCTTTTTCCACAAAACATGTGTATCGGCAGTGACATGTTAGTCCTGTGTTCACTATGTCAACCATTCAGCCGCACCCCGTATGTCACTGGAGCTTGGCGAAATACCATCACCAATAAACCCCTATAGCATGTCAGGACCCGAAATCGAGTCTGCATGATTATTCTTTTTCCATCTTTACATGTGTGGGGTCAAGGATTATTTGAGCCGGGTACCACTGGACCACAGGTCCGTTGGTGCCTTAAACCAATTATGAAAGTACATTATTGCACATGCAGAAAAGGTGGGGTTGAAGTTAAAGAAATACAGTCCGTACTATTTGGGCTCGAACTCCAAGTTTGGAGACCACCGTCCAACTTTTTAATTGGCCCTCTTCTTTGATGCCTAAAAAAAATTATGTATACCCCTAAAATACAAGTATTTTTTTCTCATTTCAGTTACTATTATTTGTCATAAAACGTAAATTAGTATGGTTCAAGATAATTCTATAAAAATATACTACGTATATCACTACATTTCATTGTACGCATAATTTGAACTTTTCAATTTTAAGTTATACGAATTTAATTGTTTAAGTAAAATTAGTTACTCGTATAAAGTTTTGACGAAATTCGTTACCCCGTGTAATTTTTCACATTAGTACGTGATGAAAGGACAATGTTGGACATAGTGACTGATTTTAGACCGTTGGAGTCAACTCGTTCTAAACCCCACATGTCCCATCTATATTTACTTTCCCTTAACCTTAAGATTCATCATCATGTCCCTTACCGCTTTTCACATATTTACTTAACTTTTTGTACAGTAGTATTTTTTCGTTAAATATCATAGATTTCAGAAACTATATACAGTGCATAATACTAACATAATACGTAGTATTACAGTAGTATTTTTTCGTGAAATATCATAGATTACAGAAACTATATATACAGTGCATTATACTAACATACAGGGGTGGATTTGGGCATGTTGTAAGCAGTGGCGGAAATAGACACTTTTTTCACTGGGGTCGAATTTTTTTTTAAAAGCGTAGCAATTTTTTTTTTGACAAAATACGAAGGTTTTTAGGCAAAATTTGAAGTTTTTTTGCAAAATTTGAAGGTTTTTTGGGCAAAATTTGAAGGCTTTTGAGCAAAAATTGAAGGATTTGGGGCAAAATCTTGAGACTTTGGGGACAAAATATGAAGACTTTTAGCCAAACAAAATTCCACTGTGTTCGAAACGAAAAAACCTAAATTTTTTGCACTGGAAAAAAATTTTCACTGGGTCGGGTGACCCCACTTGCTCCATGTCATTTCCGCCCCTGGTTGTAAGTGTGTCGTCGCACAGGGTCCATAATTCATAGGGGCCAAGAATAACCAACATATTTATTGTTAACAAATCGAAAGATGCTAGTACTCCTGATATTATTAGTGCTACTGAATTTATTATTATACATATGAAAAATTTTATTATATAAAAGGTCTTCTTTGTATTTGTTGGACATAATACTACGTACGTAGTAGTAATAAATAAATAAAGACGATTTGAATACAAAATTTATATAAAATATTATTTACAAAATGAGGTGACAAGAAACAAGAAAGAAGGGTGACAAAATGTAAACCACTGTGATCGAAATAACTCAGTTTGTATTGCAAACTTTATTTGTATATTTTCTATTGTAATTCTAGCACTTCTTATAATAGTATTAATAAGAAGTTTTAATGTAATTGTTTTACAGTATTTAATTACATTAAAGTAAATGGTGGTGATTTATAATTATAATTTATAATTTTTATTAATGTAATGGTTAAATTTTAATGAAATTGTTACGGAGTATTTAATTAATATCATTATATTTAATGTGATTCTTACTAAATACGGAGTAAAATTATAAAGAAAAATTTAAACTTAGAGAGAAATGATCATATTTTTTCACGTATGTTTTTTTCCATTAAAATATATAAATAAGTCTTGTGGGGGGTACATAATTTCACTCGACGCTAATATCTATGAACACGACCATATCACTTGTTAGTCGGAGAGACTACTAACTTACATTTTATAAGCCCCGTTAATAGAAAGAACGATCACGTGACCAGGCTTAACGAAAATTCTGTAACGCTCATTAATGGGAGAGATGACCACATAGCGCTTTTGATTAAGTCAAAGATAATCAATTAATCATCAATCTATTTTACGTATTTAAAAGATACAAACGTTTAATGTAATTTTATAAATAAATATAAGTGCTTAAGCATGAGTTTTCTAACATATGTTTTACTTAATTTATGTCCAAAGTAGCCATTGTTAGGAAATGCATGTGCCACAAAAAGTCAAAACATAGAACGTATGTATTTGTGATGGGCACAATTATTCCTTTGTATTCATCTGTTAGCAAAAACTCCAGTTTATTTATTTACTGTATTTTTTAGCATGAAGATATTCCGTATATAGATCGACCATCCTGACCTTTTCCCATCTATTATATTCATACTTTAATTTAATTCCTCTAATCCTAGCATGAACCAAGTAAAACGAGTTCGTTAGTCCTAATCTGAGTAATTATCTGATCAAAGCACTCATCTTGAATTTTTTTCTAAATTTTCTCCCATCGTTCGTTCTTCTCCGCCTGAAATCATGTTTACCATCTACCAAAAATCGTCATCAAACCTTCACTAAATCACAAATTGATTTTAGATCCGTGCTCTAGATGATCTCATAATCACGTTTCTAGGGCCATATTTGCATTTGATTACTCATCACTTCCGTTTACGAATTTGTGAGCAACAATATTCATCCTCATCGGAAGCTATTTTCAGTCACGCTACCACCAGCAACTCGTCGGAAATTATGTGAATCTCAACAGATTCCGGCAACGGTGGTTTAGATCTACTTCTTTCCATCAACAGAACAGAGGATGGAGATTTAGATTTGGTTTTGATTTGATTTGATTTGATTTGAATTATTAATAAGTTTCTATTTAATATCTTGTTTGGTAGCTAGATTATTTGTGCAGGATCCAGATCAGGAAAGAAGATCACTAAATTGCAACTTTGATTCACAAATCACATTTTGAACAGACTAAAGTTGCCAAATAAACTCAAACGGCTCTCTCCCATGACGCTCTCTCCTTCATGTCTGTTCATCTTCTTCTTGGTTAGAAACCCTAATCTAAACATTCTGCTTTCGATTTTTTGATTCTAATTTCTGTTTTTGTTTTCTTCTTCTACGTGCTATTCTATTTGAAATACTCTTTTATCATGTCAAACATACCGACATCCCCTTTTACACCAAAAGCATCGAACAACCAATCCCAGTCGAAACAATCTTTCTTTGCTGATAACAAGCATATCCGATATCAGCCTATCAATCAGGGTATTTGGGTTAAAATTGATCATAATAAGCAAAACTCACCTTCAAAAAACCCTAACCCTAATTACAATAACCAGCAGAATCCAACCCACCTTGTCCGACCCAAATCTGGTCTCAATCATCACTCGACAAGGTTAAACTCATCCTACAATCAATTATACAACAACTTCAAAATACGGGAATCAGCCACCAACCTTATCAATCGTTATGGCAAGCCTTTTCCAGATGCGAATAATTCTAAAACAAATCAATTGCCAAAACCGATCGACAAGTCTAGAATTACTTCATACCTCTTCCACAACTTTCCCGAACACTGGTGTTCAACGGACTTATGGGATGTTTTCAAAAAATATGGCAATATCCACGAGGTTTACATCCCCAGGAAGACCTTAAAAAACGGAAGGAAGTTTGGTTTTGTTAGATTCTTAGACGTTCCAGATTACCACAAAGATTCTCTTGCGAGGAGACTAAGTCTCATTGTTGCGGGTGACAATTTACTCAAAGTATACAAGGCCCGTGATCCCGAAGGAAAGAAACAAGCTCCACAGCCTAACAATGCAAAATCGGGTTCTAGGAACAATGTTAAGGTTGCATTTAACTCACCTGTAGACGAAAGGAATTTCAAAGAAGTGGTCCTAAACAAGCAGGCTACAAACTACGGCATCCCCTCGATTAAGGTAAATTCTAATGATGATCTTATCCAAATACTTGGTCAAGCGGTTATTGCCAAAGTTAAAGATCTTGAATTCCTTGAATATTTTAATGAAATATGTGAAAGTGAAAACCTTGGTGGGTTTACTATCAAATACCTGGGCGGGCATGATCTAATGCTTATATTTGAGGAACCCAACCCGGCCCTAGACTTGATTAACAATTCGGAACACCCATTATGGAAATGGCTTGAAGATATAAACCCATGGGATCCCGAAATTTACAAAACCTCTGGTAGACTTGTTTATGTTAACATATTCGGGGTACCTATTACTTGTTGGTTAGAATCCACATTCATTGACATAGCAAAAAATTGGGGCGAGGTAATTGAAACGTTTAACTGCTCTATAACCAATGAGAACAACCAAGATTTATCGCATGGCTCGGTAATTATCAAAACAAACAATTTCTCACCGATAAACGGCCAAGTTATTATCAACCCCGGTGACGTCAATCAATCTAAGGCTTACATCATTGAAGTTCAAAACTTTTCTATGTTTAACACTTATGGTGATATCGATAATTCGTCGAATTGGGATGATGAAATTCTTTCGGACGATCACATTTCTGACGAAGAGTCCCACTTGGATTGTGAAAATCGAGTTGAAGGAAACGCTGAAAAGACCACCCGTAACAACAACCACGATCCCACGCCTCCTCACCAAACCTCCTCTAATTCCTCTAAACGAATGGATACTCGTCCCTTTAATAATAATGCCGATAACCAATCTCTCCAATCTCCTAGCATATCGAAACCCATCAACCACTTTGACACCACAAACCCTCACACCCATAATCCTTCCAATCCCGAAACTGTTTTAAATAATACTAGCTCTACAAAAGAAACTAGCCCATCGAATGAAACTGATCCAATTGAACCACCTCCTATTCCTGATTTTAATACAGCAAGGCCATATAATACCACCTCATATCAACCAAAACCAAAAACCATCCCTTTGGAGTCCACTGTAATCACGCAGCCCATTACCACCAATACCCCCCCAAGCCCACCAAGAGAGGATACCCTTGCAATCCCGCAGCCCAACACTGTTATTAACGGCCCATCGAATCATGTAAATGATACCCCTGCTACACCTAGCCACATCTCGGGTAAATCTAATATGGACAGCTCACCTCAACACATTCTAACAAATGATTTATGCTCACCAATAGTGACACAAGAACATGCAGATTCTGTTCCCGAAACCCTCCCTCACCATACCACAAACGACACCCCCTGTACTACCCCTTTAAACCCTCAATCCAACTCTCCATTAAATTTTATGCCTGCCCCTAACGCTACACAACAAACAAATTCTGATCCTTTCAACCTCGAACCTTTACTTTATACGGGTAAAGAAATTTCTAAAAAGAGAAAAATTTCTAGCACCATCGCCAAACCTATCATTAAGTCAAAAAACACCTCTCAAAACCCAGATTTTAAAAGACCTAGATCCAATATGCTTTACATCAAACATCTAGCTAGAAGTGGCCAAAAGCTTAGAATCTCTCAACTGGCTAAACGTTGTAAGTCCTCGTCTAACGGTGGTGGTAGCACATCCTACTTCTCGAAGGGATCTCATATGGACATGGTACATAACAAAAAGACTAAAAAGACAGGTTCTACCTCTAGCAAAAGCTTGGATACGTTCGAATTCGGGAAAAGCATCGGGATTCGTCGCAACAACCCATGAATCCACCTCCGTCACATCGATTCTGTAAGTTTTTTCTCATGTGTACGATTTCTCTTAATATTCGGGGTATTGGACAAACGGGTAAAATAAGCTGGCTTAAACGTATTTGCTATAAAGAAAAACCATCAATTCTAGGCCTCCAGGAAACCAAATGCGGCCAAACACGTGACAACACCATTGAATCTTTCTGGGGTAATTCTGATTTTAAATTCGTCCAAAAGGATTCGGATGGTGCTTCCGGAGGTATCCTAACTATTTGGGATACTAATATCTTTTCGTTCAACTATGCTATTGAGGGTGAATTCTTTCTTGCAATTTGTGGCACGTGGGCGGGTCATGACTCTGAAATTGCCTTCATTAATGTTTATGGCCCCCATTCCCATTCAAAAAAACTTAGACTTTGGAGCGAACTCTCATCCCTTACTAACTCCCTTAATATCCCACACATTGTTTTTGGTGACTTCAACGAAGTAAGAAACAAAACAGAACGCATGAACACAGAGTATAATCAAAATTGGGCAGATAATTTTAATAACTTTATAAATAACTCTGGATTAATTGATCTTCCTTTAGGCGGTAAAAGGTTCACAAGGATTTGTGAAAAAACAATGAAGTTTAGTAAACTTGACCGATTCCTCATTTCCGATGGCATCTTCACTATCTGGCCCAACACATCCTCCAAAACTCTTGATCGGGACCTTTCTGACCACTGTCCCATTATCCTAAGAAATAACCTCCTCGATTCTGGCCCTAAGCCAATACGTGTCTTTGACACATGGCTAGATTTAAAAGATGCCGACACCATCATAGAAAAGGCTTGGTTGATCCCAATTAGTGGGAATAGGCCTGACTGCATTTTCCGTAACAAACTAAAAAACGTTAAATTAGAACTTAAAAAACATAGTAATCAACTTGATAACTTAGACTCCCAAATACGTGATCATCTTACTGAATGTAATAATTGGGAACAAACCGCCGAAACTAGACCTTTATCCGAAACTGAAAAACAAAAATGGATCGATGAAAAAATGCATCACATCGTCAAAGAAAAAAAGAAAACAAACATGCTTAAACAAAAATCTAGAATCAAATGGGCGCTTGAGGGTGATGAAAATTCGAAATACTTTCATAACTATATCAAAAGAAGAACAAGTAAAAACAACATCCACGGGCTTTCAATTAATGGTACATGGACTGAAGATCCTAATCTAATAAAACAAGAAGCATATTCCTATTTTAACAACATCTTCCGATCCAAACACTTACGTGACGAATGCCCTTTCGATCATGTTGCACATCTTGAATACATTTCTTCCTTGGACAATCAACTCCTAGAAGCTAAATTTAACGAAAAAGAAATATGGGAAGCCATATGTAATTGCGATAGCTCTAAAGCTCCTGGGCCGGACGGTTTCAACATGAGATTCTTTAAAAAACATTGGGAACTGATTAAAACCGACCTCATTAAATCTCTAGATTGGTTCTGGGAAAACTCAGAAATCTCCAAAGGATGTAATGCATCTTTCTTCACATTAGTCCCGAAAAAATCCAACCCAATCGGATTAAATGAATATCGCCCAATCTGTCTAATAGGTAGCTACTATAAAATTCTCACCAAAATACTCTCCAATCGCCTTGCCATGGTCATTCATAAAATCATTGGTAGTGAACAAACAGCTTTCCTCAAAGGTCGAAATATCCTAGATAGTGTCCTAATTGCAAACGAAATAATTGATGAATTAAAACGTAAAAAACAAAAAGGTTTAATCTTTAAAGTTGACTTCGAAAAGGCATTTGACTGCATTGAGTGGGACTTTCTATTTAAAACCATGCACTTCATGGGTTTTGGTCCAAAATGGATTGGTTTCATTCGGGCATGCCTTTGGTCATCATCTATTTCTGTACTAATCAACGGCTCTCCCACCAAAGAATTTTCCCCTGAAAGGGGAATTCGACAAGGTGACCCCATTTCGCCATTCCTGTTCATCATTGTTGCTGAAGGTCTTAACATACTTGTCAAAAGAACATTAGCCAATGGTCATTTGCAAGGATTAAAGATCGGACATGACAATCTCAATATTACACACCTCCAATATGCTGATGATACAATCTTCTTCGGAGAATGGAATAAAAGAAACGCCAAATATATCTCCAAACTACTAAAATGTTTTGAAAATATTTCAGGCCTCAAAGTTAACTTCCGTAAAAGCAAACTTTACGGTATAGGTACATCTACGACCGAAACCGAACAAATGGCTTGCTACATGAACTGCTCTGCGGGTCATACCCCGTTCTCCTATCTTGGACTTCCTATTGGTGTACCCACATCTCACGCCTCCTCGTGGCAGCCGATCGTTGAGAAATTCGACAAAAGGCTTTCAGATTGGGCTGCTAAATCTATTTCTTTCGGAGGTCGACTTACGACCATCAAATCAATTCTTAGTAGTATCCCATTATACTACTTCTCCTTATTTCATGCACCATCCGCTATCCTTAAGGTACTTGAATCTAAAAGACGGAAATTCTTCTGGGGAGGATCTTCAAACGATAATAAAATTAATTGGATCAAATGGGACCAAATAATTTTGCCATACGATTGTGGGGGTTTAAACGTGGGGTCCCTCTTTGCTAAAAACATATCATTACTTTGTAAATGGTGGTGGCGTTTTAAAAACGAAGATAATGCATTATGGGTAAAAATAATCAAAAGCATTTATGGGCCGGGGGGAGGGTTGGATACTAACTTTTTATGCAGGAACATTTCAGGTCGCACCATTTGGAAAGAGATTATTAAAGCTGGAAAAGTTGCTGACAATATAGGCACAACCTTCACATCCTCGATTTCAAAGCGCATAGGAAATGGCACATCAATAAGCTTCTGGCATGATATATGGATCGGATCTGAGTGCTTAAAAGATACATTTCATAGACTATTCATGTTGGAAACCCGCAAAGAAGCAACTGTTGCTGATAGAATAATGAACGTTAACTCTACCTCGATCGGTAATTGGGATTGGTCCCGCCCTCCTAGTGGTCGTGCAAAGGATTATCTCACGGAGCTCAACAACCTAATAACATCTGTTATTATTTCAGATCGCCCCGACTCATGGAAATGTTCCCTTGACACATCCGGCATCTACACTTCAGCAGCACTGTCAAATCTGATCAATAAGCTTAAATACGGCACAAACTCTAGAAACCTTTCACTACCTCAAAACAAATTCGTTCCACAAAAGATATTCATTTTCTCATGGAGGGCCGTTCAACAAAAAATCCCGGTTAGAAGCGAACTCGATAAAAAAGGAATTGACCTTCACACCATCTTATGTCCCTTATGTGAGCACCAAATTGAAACCATTGACCACGCGTTGTTAAATTGTCAAAAAGTATCTTCAATATGGATACAATTTCTCGATTGGTGGAATCAAAACAACATAAGTATCTCTAACATCAATGATGCCATCATCTCGGATCAAGGCATATCACATAATTCCATTGGTTCTTCAATATGGCAAGCTGCTAAATGGATTGCGTGCTACATTATTTGGAAACATAGGAACTTAAAGATTTTTTCCGGAAAAATATGGAACCCCGCTGTGATAATCTCCGAGATCCAATCTCAAAGCTTTAGCTGGATCTCAAATCGTTCACGGAAGAAAACACCTATCGATTGGCATCAATGGCTACTCAACCCGTCATTTTACGTGTCACCTCCTTCAAACCGCATAGGCGTCGGTTAACATAACTTAATTCAAATCGGGATGGTTTCGTTATTCTATATAGCCTATGTGGGTTAGATTAAATGGGTTGGTTGTGTGTCAACTTTGTAGTCGCTTGATCGGCACGGTTGTCCCCTCCTTCCCCGCTTGTTGTTCTTTTACGCAAGTTCGTCCCTCATAGTGTTATCTAGTCTACGTCTCCCCCGATCATAAGTTCAGATAATTATTCCATATTTTCTCAGCCGATCCGTTTCGTTTATAGCATTGTATAAAAGCATATAGGGACTTGTATTGTAATATTCCATATAATAATAATAATATTTTTGCTTTTCAAAAAAAAAAAAAAAAAAAAAAAAAAAAAGATATTCCGTATATGAAGATCTCAATGTTGTTCTTCTTCAACTTTTTAAATAAAAAAATGTATATTGCACAAGTTTTATTTTTTAACCAAAAAATAAACATGTCTCTTCCTATAAATCCAACCCTCAATCCTTCACATGTCTCTTCCCCTTCTTCCATTTCTCTTCTTCATACTCTGTTCTTAACTATTCCTCTGTTTTTATTTACAGTCAAGACTCAAAACCCTGCCTTCAAATTCCCTAATTCCAAACTGGTTTTGCTATAAGAAACCAGATAAAATATCCCTTCTTATTATCCCAAATCCAGAAGGCTTTTTAACCAAGATTCATGTTCAGTTTATTGTACTTGGTGTATGATATAGATGTCTCAAATTCTTAGTGAATTGTTCGTTTCTGGTTGTATGATAAATTCTACTTATTGGCGCAGGACCCATTTAGTTCAATCTTTCTCTGTTGTTTTCCTTTACTGGTTTTATTTCATTTCATGATTATTACTCCCCTGTTTTTTTCCAATATAAATTAGCCATATAATCTGTTTTTATCTATATTTATATATTATATTATATTATATATTATATATAAGCATTAAATAAATACCTCTGGGTCCTGCTTATTTTCTTTAATTTCTGTATCAGTATCATCTATTTCAAATTTTGAAAAGAATTACTAAATTTCAAGATTCTTCAACTGTTTTTCCATCTATAAATATAATCTTAATCTTATAAGTAATAAAATAATCATATTAAAAGTTAATTTCCATCTGGGTCCTGCGTAATTTGTTCTAATTATCTTTAAAAATTGTTACTTTTTAAGTCTCTTGAAAATAAAGTTGATATTTTTGGAAAGATTAATGGCTTCTTCTAGTGGCACAACAACATCATCCGGTGGGTTAGATGAAATGGATCAAAGGAAAAAAAGAAGAATGGTATCGAACAGAGAATCAGCAAGGAGATCAAGAATGAGAAAACAAAAGCATCTAGATGATCTCATGACGCAACTGAGTCAACTCAGAGATGATAACAACCGAGTCATGTCAAGCATTAGCATGACGACACAACATTATATAAATGTGGAAGCTGAAAACTCTGTTTTAAGAGCTCAAGTGAATGAACTCAGTCACAGGTTGCAGTCTCTTAATGAGATCAATGAGTTTATGAAACAACCGATCGATATCGGAACTGGATTTATTGACGAATTCGGTGACGAATTTGTGAACAACTCACTGAGTTATGGTTACGTTTGTCAACCTATTTTGGCTTCAACTGATATGAGGATGTACTGAATTTGAAAAAAGTTTGAGAGCCAGGGTAAATGTGGTCAATTGGTGAAAGTGTAAGGTCAAAACGGTAATTGTGTTTCCAAAAATTGGTGGCATGAGTGAAAACCATATGAAGGGCTAAAAGTATTGGTAATTTTACGGGACACGAAATTATGTTGCATGAAATATGATTATTGTGAGGGTGTTAGATGTTGATTGTAATGTTTTTCTTTGTAATAATAAGATTATAATGATATTACTACATTAATATTTATTATTAATATTAAATAATTATTATTGTTATTATTATTATTATTATCATTATTATTATTATTATTATTATTAACTTAAAAGTTTTAAAACTTACAAAAAATTAGTGGGAAGCCTAGAGACAATCTGGGCCCCCACACCTCTAGCAATAGCAAAACCTATCCTAGTAAAAATATGAGCAGCAGCACCGGCACCAATATCTTGCGCCATCGAACTCTTCTGAACCCGCTTTAGCAAAGAAACAGCCTCCTTCTCTAATTCCCCAAGGGAAGAAAATGAGAAAGGAATGAAACTATAACCAATCGCCAGACAACTAGATTCGTACTTGACCCGCTTCCGACGAGCCGCATCAATCACAGCACGTCCAGGGACAAAGTCAGAAAACCCAGACTGTGTCAAAGGAGAAGACCCTGTCAAGTCAACACAAACATCGCGACCATTATTATTATTATTATTATTATTATTATTATTATTATTATTATTATTATTATTATTATATCGAGTTGGCGTGCTATTGCGTTGGAGCGGTTAAATGTTAGTTAAATTCGATTGAGAAAAATAAGAACAAAAATAGAAAGAAGATATAAATCGAAATGAGTAAAATACATATATGCAAATATATAAAATATATAAATATATAAAATATGCAAATAGATAAATAATATGACTTGAGCATAAATATTTAAGTTGTAATTTTTTTAAAAAAAATGTTGGATTATTATTATTTCAAAACATACTAAAACAAACAAAACATGGTCATTGTTTTTGTGTTTTAGTATGTTATAAAAAAACATTTAAGTTGTAATGTTATTTTAAAAAATGTTGGAGTTATTATTATTTCAAAACATACTAAAACACAAAAACAATGTTCATTATTTTTGTGTTTTAGTATATTTTGAAAAATCATTTAAGTTGTAATGTTATTTTAAAAAATGTTGGAGTTATTATTATTATTATTATTTCAAAACATATTTAAACACAAAGCAGTGATCATTGTTTTTGTTTTTTAGTATGTTTTGAAATTATTATTATTATTATTATTATTATTATTATTATTATTATTATTATTATTATTATTATTATTATTATTATTATTAAATGTTGAAATTTAAAAAGTGTAAAAATTCAAAGTAATGGTCAATATTTAATTAAAAGAGGCACATTTATGACATCATTCAAATTAATTAGATCAAAAATCAGTATTATTAATTCATCTAAAAGTCTATATTCAATCTATTGACAAAATATGACATAATTTTGACTTTTTTCTTTACGTATAAGATAATTATTATTATTATTATTATTATTATTATTATTATTATTATTATTATTATTATTATTATTATTATTATTATTATTATTAAAAGTAGAAGACTAAATGTAATAATTAGTACTACGTTTAAGTATATCTAATATAACTTAATTTTTTAATATATAACTTAAAAGTTACTATAAATAAATATTGATATTAATATTGAATAAAGAAAGTTATTGAAAATAAATATTTAAAATAAAAGTGATAGTTACAAGTAATTTAATTACTTCGTAGTTTATAAACATAAATATATTAACATGAACCCGTCTTCATGGATGAGTGGTCCACCCTAATTACCTTGTGTAATGGAAGGTTACAGGTCAATGGTTCGATCCATGACTTCTAAAAAGTCCATAGAGAGGTTTTATCGACCCGCATCAAGGAATTCGGCCCGATTCACATGCCGTGTGGATTGATGGATCTGTCCATGAAGTGTGAATCGAGTTACCGCCTAAAAGTGCGGGGCGTACGTGACAAATGATAAATGTAACAACCCAAACCAACCCGCGATAAAACCGTGTAAAATTTACAACAAAAAAAAAAATTTGCTGAACTGCCACCTGGCGCGGCGCGCCATATAGGCCGCGCGGCGCGCCAAACCTGACTGTCCGGAAAGTCTTTAAATGCGAAAATGTTTGACTAGTTCCCGACGTATTTAGACAAAACGCTTTTAACCGCATGTTCAATATATGAAAACTAGCGCGTTCCATTAATAAAATTTAGTTTACGAAGCGGGGCCCACATTGACCCAAATTACCCTTTAAGTATCAAAATACAATTTTCGACCATAAGACTTTTAATCCAAAACAAAACCGAGCATGGCGATTGGGGATACGCTACCCAATCCTAATAAATTCAAAAGCAAGCCTTCTACGCAAACTATGCAAGTCCTCTAATCCTCGCGCTTACCCGAGCCACCATCCGCATGCAATCTATAAAAAGAGTCAACAACGAGAGGGTAAGCTAACGCTTAGTGAATGATAATATACTACATACATATATATGTATAAAATGGACACGCCACAAAATAACAAATACCGCATACCGAAGCATCCATATATAAGGCACTACCCTAAGCATACCGTACGATCTCTAAGCAACGAGCTAAAGATACAACAACAAAATAAGTTCACCAACGATGATGTGAACAACGCCAAATAGCTACACCCGGAGGGTTAGCTACAACACAACAATACATTAATATATAACAATATAAACGAACAAGGTTAACACCTTAACCCAATACCGAGAACCAAATACCACAATGAAGATTGGCCGAACTACACGAGCCTTAGTAATCCGAAACCACACGAGATTACTATCTTCACAACATCGAGGTTGGCCGAACTACACGAGCCTTAGTAATCCGAAACCACACGAGATTACTACCTCAATAAGATGACCGAACTACACGAGTCACCATGAATCCGAACTACACGAGATTCATTTCCACAATACAATAAGATGACCGAAACCACACGCGTCATCGTGAATCCGAATACACACGCGATTCACTTCTCAATATTATACCCTTCGCCATTGGGGTTATATCAACCACATCACAACCACGTGTGATAATGTACACGCGAACGCGTACTTCGCCAAAGATGGTCAACCAAAACGCACAACCGTGCCAATTGGACTCATACAAAAGTCCATCGAATCCATCTATATGTGAAGTGAGCTCTATAGTCGAGAATCACTTCACCCGACCCGCACCCATCCTACACATACATATGCACATAGGATATTATCACTCACCTTGAAGTCTTGAAGAATGCTTCCAAGTAATCCGCAATTCGCCAATGGAAAATACCTATTCCATTATCACAATTACAACAATACACTTAGAGTGGATTCACAAATCAACCCAATTCGACACTTAGTGCAAATTTGACCCAAATGCACTACCAAGTACAAACCGCGCCCAAACTAACCAATAATCACTCACACAAGTGAGAATGGTCCTAATATGCTAAATAAACCCGAACTCAAGTGTTAAACACGTGTCATACCCATTTTGACACCAAAACCCTAATTTTGACCCATAAAGGTCAAAATCTCATTCTTTACAAGTTTTGACACCAAAACACATTTAACTCGGTTTTATACTTCAACTTAATCCATTTTAAGTTTATAAACCTCATTAAATCGCCAATTGGGTCACAATCACCACCAAACCCTAATTTGACCCAAAGTCAAAGTTAGTCAACAAAATAACCTTAAATGGGTTTCAATACTTCCATAATCACTAACTTAAGTGATTAAACCCAATTTCAAGCTCTCAACATGGCCAATTAGTTCACCAACCCACGATCCACCAACCATTAACAATAAACCCGATTACTAGCATCACAAAACCCATTTCATCATCTAAAAGGGTTTTACAACAAACTAACTCAAAACCCTAACTTGAATAACAAATCCAATAAATGAAATTCGGAGTTTGAGCTTACTAATACTATCACCGCGTAGCCAAGAACGAGAGGAACAACTTTAGAACCCGAGCTTTTGATCCAAACGGCCTCCTTCTTCTCCAAAACCCCAAATCTCTCTCTAGAATCTCTCTCTCTCTCTAGATAGTTGGGAGTGATGAATGGATGTGAAAATGATCCAAAACTGATCCAAACCAGCTAATATGGCTCACAAATCCGGCCCCAAGTGAAATTACCCAAATACCCTTCATTTAAACCAATTAAAACAAAGGATTCTGTCAGAGCCAAATGGCTCGGCGCGCCCCAAACCCGAGCGGCGCGCGATCCTACTGAAACAGTTTCTTTTGCATTTTAATTTATATACAATAAAACCCACACCCTTGAACACCATAATACACAGGTAAGTAAGATAATTATTCGGGTCTTACAACTCTCCCCCACTTAAACTCGATCACGTCCTCGTGATCCTCGTCACCTAACCAAACGGACCACACTCCACGGTCCTCAAACATACGTCCCAATCCGACTTTCCTAGGCAACTCTTCCCAATGAATCACCTCTAACAACCAAAATTGTCACACGCGATTTAACAAATCACAATCCGAGCACTAAAACCATGCTCAATCCCTCACATCGGGAAACTCAACCAATCTCGAACCGAGATATCAACCCTCTAGCGTAACATTACCAAGTACAATGCTAAAAGCAACCAAGTTTAAATCCTAAAGTCAACAATCCGAAACGATGAAGACCGAACCAAACGAACCCTTACAGATTACACCAATCACTAAACATCCTTTGTAGTGCGCCATACGACCAATACGCAACTACCGTAACATCATAATCCAACGGCTAGAACCGATAGCGCCCAAAACGACTATGGAAACGCAAAACCCAAGGTGTACGAAATCAACCATCGTCACACCCGTAACAAACATGTGAGCGAAACACGGCTATCGCCTCACTAATCCCACAACATGGTCCTCACGACCCCACCATCGACGTATAAAACGACCGATAGTTCCCGCAACATGGTCCTTACGACCCTACCATTGGTGTATCAAACAACCAATAGATCACACGACACGAAGGCTGGCATAAACACACGCGCCCTAGTGAATCCGAACTACACGCGACTCACTACCTTCACCACAACAACAATCGGGAATGGCCGAACTACACGCGCCATAGTGAATCCGAACTACACGAGAGTCACTATCCCGGAGGAATGACCGAACTACACGAGTCAATTGTGAATCCGAACTACACGAGACTCACTCCTCAATACAATGACCGAAACCACACGAGTCATTTGTGAATCCGAACTACACGAGATTCACTTCCACAACATCGAGGTTGGCCGAACTACACGAGCCTTAGTAATCCGAAACCACACGAGATTACTACCTCAATAAGATGACCGAACTACACGAGTCACCATGAATCCGAACTACACGAGATTCATTTAGTTAAGATGACCGAAACCACACGCGTCATCGTGAATCCGAAACCACACGCGATTCACAATCTCAACATAGGAATGGTACTCGCATTTCCCACCGGTACTCGCATTTACCGATAGTGTTACACCATACCGACATAACACTACTCCCTTGATGAAGTCAGCGGACCCCGAAGGTCATGCTCCACCAATCACAACACCGGATGAAGTCAGCGGACCCGAAGATCATGCTTCACCGATATAACACCACGCTCATGATGAAGTCAGCGGACCCCGAAAGTCATGCTCCACCAATCACGTATTCCCATGATGAAGTCAGCGGACCCTAAAGATCATGCTTCATCAAACAACCATACCATAATCGAGCAAGAACCACCTATACCAAACATAGGTACCAAATAATAATTCTCCACAAGAGAACCTGACACACACCTCCCTTAACTGGAGGATTTCACCTTGCTCGCCAAACACGTCCATTATCTCTCAACGAGATTTACCACGTTACCACCTCGGCGATGATTCAAATCCAAACCATAAGTACAATTTATCCGAAATTGTACTCTACCACAAATCGACCAAACCAGGTCTCGACAACATTTTCCGGATCTACCAAAAGCATCATCCGAAATCTCACACTAAAACTTCCTTGTGCGGGAGTGTAACTCCCCCACTTAGAACCACGTTCCATATCCACAACTCGTACAACCGCACAATGCTACCACAGGTAGACTTTACCAACAATTGGGCTCACACGACCCATTACCACATCTTACTCCAACCTTGAGCACACGAAGGATTTTAACCAACCCTTAAACACTTTGTACGAAAAGTGTACCGCAACACAATCGGAGTCGAACACCACGCTAGTAGGTATAAAAGAGGCACCTAATGTCGCGTCATAAAGACTCCATTACCAACACACATCGAGATTTAAAACACTCGATCTCAAAGGTTCCAACCAACCGACGAACCTCGTGATTCGTCACTTCAACATCAAAGCGAACACGCGCTTAACAACCAGACACCAAAACCATTTCCGTGGCTTGGTAGAAACGTTTCTCAAATACTAAGGAATGCTTGGTTACGCCAAGTCTTACACCCTTCGCCCGTCAATCAAACATCAACATAGGGTACTTCCATTAGGAACGTCACCCATAGCATAACATGCACAACAAAGGCACGCAACTCAAACTCAAACGGTATTTAATAAATAATCAAAAGACATATTTATCAAAATTAAACGTACCTTAACGTCTCCTGGCCGCACCCGTCCCCGCTAACATGGGACATTCAGACTTACGATGTCCTTCTTTTTGGCAATTGAAGCACACCATACCATCACCCTTTGGCACCGAACATTCCCAAGACTTGTGACCCCTCACGCCACAATTGTAACATCTAGCCGCAATAGAATCCGACATACCCGTTCGCGTACCACCCGTGCTCACACTCGAACCCTTAGCCCTCTTACTCGGAGCACCATAAGAAACGACCCTTCGCTCACTTGAAGGTTCACCCTTTTTCGATCGTGAATACGACTCGAAACCTCTAGCCAAGTCGAATAATTCTGAAAACGATTTCGCTTGACCCCAGCTAATTTTACTTTTCAAGTCATCATTCAAGGTCCGATAGAAATCTCCCATCAACAAACGATCATTCCCCAAATACTCTGGACAAAAACGAGCCTTCGCCATAAAGGTCGTCTTGAGAGTACTCAAATCCATAGATCCTTGTCGCAAATTTCGCAACTCATTACGCAATTCCCATAAATCGACCGAAGTCCGGAACTCCTCGAAGAATTCCTCCTTAAAGTCGTCCCACGATAAAGCCCTAAACGTCTCGCCACCGACAATATCAATCTTACCATCCAACCAATCCCTTGCCCTACCCCGCAACAAACTCGTAGCGAGTCTCGTCTTTCTCTCGGGAGGGCAATCAATAGTACGGAAACACCCTTCGACGTCCGAAATCCAAGTTGTGCTTACCAAAGGATCCGGCTTTCCGTCATACATCGGGGGTTTAGTCCTCATGAAGCTCTTAAGATAACGCTCCATTTCACCACTACTTTGAAGTTCGGAATACCTCCTTTCCATTCTTTCTTCTAACGCACCCATTTGCTCCGCAACGGCGGCCGCAACCCTAGCATTAAACTCCACGTCATTCGCCTCGGTCTCGTTTCGAGTCGTCATTCTAAAGAATGCAAAACGATTAGTCCACGAACGTGTGAAACTGTACGCACGACACAGCCCCATCTTGCTAAACACTCATCGTACATCACTTGTTAGACACGATTTGCACCCGTAATAAGGTTTGCAAGTTCTTATTACGCACACATGCCGCATCGCCTCGTTAGTACAACGACCGTCTCGCTCGATGATATACACAAACACAACCAAAATTCTACGCGGTACAAACACACGCGAGAATTATTATCACAACACAACAACATATTAATAATATCCGCATTACTAATATAAACGTTAGTCAACCTATAGCCAAGGCACTAACCAAACCCATTCCGACCCGTAATCCTACAAGTCCCGCAACAATTTAAGCACACACAAGTCTAAATCTAGGCACCTATCTCAAGTCACCTAAATCCCTTAGACCATGCTCTGATACCACTTGTAACAACCCAAACCAACCCGCGATTAAACCATGTAAAATTTACAACAAAAAAAAATTTTTTGCTGAACTGCCACCTGGCACGGCGCGCCAAACCTGACTGTCCGGAAAGTCTTTAAATGCGAAAATGTTTGAGTAGTTCCCGACGTATTTAGACAAAACGCTTTTAACCGCATGTTCAATATATGAAAACTAGCGCGTTCCATTAATAAAATTTAGTTTACGAAGCGGGGCCCACATTGACCCAAATTACCCTTTAAGTATCAAAATACAATTTTCGACCATAAGACTTTTAATCCAAAACAAAACCGAGCATGGCGATTGGGGATACGCTACCCAATCCTAATAAATCCAAAAGCAAGCCTTCTACGCAAACTATGCAAGTCCTCTAATCCTCGCGCTTACCCGAGCCACCATCCGCATGCAATCTATAAAAAGAGTCAACAACGAGAGGGTAAGCTAACGCTTAGTGAATGATAATATACTACATACATATATATGTATAAAATGGACACGCCACAAAATAACAAATACCGCATACCGAAGCATCCATATATAAGGCACTACCCTAAGCATACCGTACGATCTCTAAGCAACGAGCTAAAGATACAACAACAAAATAAGTTCACCAACGACGATGTAAACAACGCCAAATAGCTACACCCGGAGGGTTAGCTACAACACAACAATACATTAATATATAACAATATAAATGAACAAGGTTAACACCTTAACCCAATACCGAGAACCAAATACCACAATGAAGATTGGCCGAACTACACGAGCCTTAGTAATCCGAAACCACACGAGATTACTATCTTCACAACATCGAGGTTGGCCGAACTACACGAGCCTTAGTAATCCGAAACCACACGAGATTACTACCTCAATAAGATGACCGAACTACACGAGTCACCATGAATCCGAACTACACGAGATTCATTTCCACAATACAATAAGATGACCGAAACCACACGCGTCATCGTGAATCCGAATACACACGCGATTCACTTCTCAATATTATACCCTTCGCCATTGGGGTTATATCAACCACATCACAACCACGTGTGATAATGTACACGCGAATGCGTACTTCGCCAAAGATGGTCAACCAAAACGCACAACCGTGCCAATTGGACTCATACAAAAGTCCATCGAATCCATCTATATGTGAAGTGAGCTCTATAGCCGAGAATCACTTCACCCGACCCGCACCCATCCTACACATACATATGCACATAGGATATTATCACTCACCTTGAAGTCTTGAAGAATGCTTCCAAGTAATCCGCAATTCGCCAATGGAAAATACCTATTCCATTATCACAATTACAACAATACACTTAGAGTGGATTCACAAATCAACCCAATTCGACACTTAGTGCAAATTTGACCCAAATGCACTACCAAGTACAAACCGCGCCCAAACTAACCAATAATCACTCACACAAGTGAGAATGGTCCTAATATGCCAAATAAACCCGAACTCAAGTGTTAAACACGTGTCATACCCATTTTGACACCAAAACCCTAATTTTGACCCATAAAGGTCAAAATCTCATTCTTTACAAGTTTTGACACCAAAACACATTTAACTCGATTTTATACTTCAACTTAATCCATTTTAAGTTTATAAACCTCATTAAATCGCCAATTGGGTCACAATCACCACCAAACCCTAATTTGACCCAAAGTCAAAGTTAGTCAACAAAATAACCTTAAATGGGTTTCAATACTTCCATAATCACTAACTTAAGTGATTAAACCCAATTTCAAGCTCTCAACATGGCCAATTAGTTCATCAACCCACGATCCACCAACCATTAACAATAAACCCGATTACTAGCATCACAAAACCCATTTCATCATCTAAAAGGGTTTTACAACAAACTAACTCAAAACCCTAACTTGAATAACAAATCCAATAAATGAAATTCGGAGTTTGAGCTTACCAATACTATCACCGTGTAGCCAAGAACGAGAGGAACAACTTTAGAACCCGAGCTTTTGATCCAAACGGCCTCCTTCTTCTCCAAAACCCCAAATCTCTCTCTAGAATCTCTCTCTCTCTCTCTAGATAGTTGGGAGTGATGAATGGATGTGAAAATGATCCAAAACTGATCCAAACCAGCTAATATGGCTCACAAATCCGGCCCCAAGTGAAATTACCCAAATACCCTTCATTTAAACCAATTAAAACAAAGGATTCTGTCAGCGCCAAATGGCGCGGCGCGCCCCAAACCCGAGCGGCGCGCGATCCTACTGAAACAGTTTCTTTTGCATTTTAATTTATATACAATAAAACCCACACCCTTGAACACCATAATACACATGTAAGTAAGATAATTATTCGGGTCTTACAATAAATGAAAGTAGTTAATTACTCTCTGTGTGATGCTCACAACATCTTATATATATATATATATATATATATATATATATATATATATATATATATATATATATATATATATATATATATATATATATATATATATATATATATATATATATATATATATATATATATATTGTTTCAAAACATGTGTATCGGCAGGGACATGTTAGCCCTGTGTTGACTTTGTCAACCCATCCAGCGGTCCCCGATATATATATAAACCTTAATGGTGTACTAGCAGGGCTAGTGTTAGGGCTAGGTTTAATGTTTTCTTTGTGGTTCACCCCAATTACCTTGTGTAATGGAAGGTTACAGGTCAATGGTTCGATCCATGACTTCTAAAAAGTCCATAGAGAGGTTTTATCGACCCGCATCAAGGAATTCGGCCCGATTCACATGCCGTGTGGATTGATGGATCTGTCCATGAAGTGTGAATCGAGTTACCGCCTAAAAGTGCGGGGTGTACGTGACAAATGATAAATGAAAGTAGTTAATTACTCTCTGTGTGTTGCTCACAACATCTTATATATATATATATATATATATATATATATATATATATATATATATATATATATATATATATATATATATATATATAGTTTCAAAACATGTGTATCGGCAGGGACATGTTAGCCCTGTGTTGACTTTGTCAACCCATCCAGCGGTCCCCGATATATATATATAAACCTTAATGGTGTACTAGCAGGGCTAGTGTTAGGGCTAGGTTTAATGTTTTCTTTATTATAATAAGGAATTATGTATTTGGAGACCACTCAAATTTATCAAAATATTTTTGTAGTCCACCCATATTTCTAAATGATTTTTTAGGTTACCAAAATTTACAGTTCGTCGAATATATACCAAATACGATTAAAAACTAATCAAAAAAATGTATCAAAATGAAAATTCTCATGCATTAGGACAAAACTATAATGATATAAAGAATGTTAATCAGTAGATAAATGGTTATTTGAGTATTTTTTACATTTTTCGATTAAGTTACATGCGTATTTGATATATAGTCGACAAACTTTAAATTTGAGTGGTTTACAAAATCATTTTGAAACATTTTTTTTTTTTTTTTTTTTTTTTTGGCAAAGGCAATATATTAATAACAAAAGGAAATGTACAAGAGGGGGCAGAAACAAAACCCCAAGGACTCGACACATGAAGCTCACGAGACAAAAATTATTTTGAAACATGAATAGCTTACAAAAATATTTTGATAAATTTGGGTATAATCCCTTATAATAATTATAAATATAAATTATATATATATATATATATATATATATATATATATATATATATATATATATATATATATATATATATATATATATAATATATATATATATATATATATCAAGGTTGCAAAAGACGCAAGACGGGGTCGAGACGGTCGGGTCCTAAAAGGGTCGAGACGGTCAAGACGGGGTCGAGACGGAGGTCTAGACGGATGTTGACTAACGTTGACTTTTAAATAAAAATGTTATATATTATATATATATATATATATATATATATATATATATATATATATATATATATATATATATATATATATATATATATATATATTGTACATTACATTATTCCAAACATAAGCATTTCACACATGTTTAAATACTTCAACATTTCAAACATAAAAAAAGAAATCCTAAGTAATAGCACAGCGTTTAATTTTCTTTTTAAAAAAAAAAAAAAAAACTTGAAAAAAATTAGAAAAGCCCGTTTTTCCCCGTCTTGGACCGTGTTTGACCGTCTTTTGACCGTTTTTTGGCCGATTTCCGTTTTTTCAAACATTTTATGTATAAACGGGACGGGGCACTCCAAAATCCGTCTACACCCCCGTCTACACCCCCGTTTTTTCCGTTTTTTACAACACTGATATATATATATATATATATATATATATATATATATATATATATATATATATATATATATATATATATATATATATATATATATATATATATTATCTTATTAAGTTATACTGAATACTGCATATTATTTAATGTGTAAATAAGTAAGTATGAATAATGAAATAATGCACATGCAATATGAACTTTGGTCGGTGGTAGTTCAGATGAAATAATGTTAAACCATTGTAGCCACTTATGTATTCCGGTACAATTTTTAATTTCTATATATATAGAAATGATAGTGAATTTATTACTCAGTTACCTATAAAATAATAATATCTCCATCCACATGGTAGTGCTTACATGACTGTGTTTATAGTTCTGATATAGAATTTTTTTTTTTCGGCGAAGAAAGATAATTTTATAACAAGAACACTTCATCTAAACAATGAAGGATCAATCAAAAGTTACAAAGACGGAGATTAACTCGGCCTAAAACTTGAAAGAAAAACGACATTAGAAGCATAATAAAGCGGGATTTTGTTCCCATACATAAGAATGTAACCCGTGACAAAAGTTGAGATTCGTGGCCCATAAGAAAACTTTGAATTTGATGTTACGTATGATAATCGAACGACACGTGTATTTGTTGTTGAAAATAAAGTCGTGTCTAGCCATCCAAATTGCCCAAATCGTTGCGGGACCGATTAATTTTCAAAACTTTGAGGCTTTGATCCCCAAGCCAAAGTACCAATCGAACGAAAACTCTTCAATTGAACCCGGGATAACCCACCTTATGTTCCACCATCTAAACAATTCCGACCAAATTTTAAAAGACCATTTGCAATGCAACAAAAGGTGATTGATAGATTCGACATTATCCAAACACCACACGCACATAATGGATTGGTTCGAAGGAAGAATGTGCCTTCGGGAAAGAACTTCACGAACGGGAATACTTTTACGAATTGATAACCAATGGAATAACATAATCTTGGAAGGAACTTTGTTACCCCAAATTACTTTTGGCCAAATAGGAAAAACAGGATCAGAAGAGTGAATAATAAAACTAATCGCGTCTGCGAATGAAAAATTGTTGCTCGGGACAGCAGACCAGACCACCTGATCTTCATCAGTATCGCTTAACCTGAAGTTCGAAAGGAAGGAAAGTAGCTGACCAGCTGTCTGGTGATCGAATTGAACCAGAGGCATAGGCAAGTGAAGGTTCCACCCAGTTTGCACTTTAGTGACATCAGCGGGTAAACGAAAAAGCTGGGCAGGAGCATTAGGCAGGAAGCAAATATTGAAAAGGAAAGGGAAATCATCTTTTAAGACCCTACCGTTCTGATATAGATATAGATGTTCATTTCATTTTGCAATAAATAACATTTATTATGAGTAAATGAGTTTAATGACTTGTCGAGTCTTGACCTTATGTTTTTCGATGGCATCTCCGTGGATCTAATTACTTCATCAAATTGTGTTTTTGATTGGACCTGATCAGAGTGACGACCTCGGGGTTACTCCGGCTATCAATCCTCTTATAGAAAATCATGCTTTTCGATGGTAAACTCAAATCATCGTCTTGAGACTATCGAGGTGACAATGAATGTGGTGGGGGTGGTTTATTCCGAGAATGATTGTAACGATGCTGAGACGGCAACAAGTCCGGATCAAGTTGGCATTTTGAACGGTGGTGCGAGCCTGCATGTTTTGCTCGATCATGTTGAAGATTCGGTTGTTGCAGTTGGTTTGATTGACATTTCGAAGAAGCCCATAAAGGTCGTGCCTATTTCTTCTTCGGATGCGAATCTGATTGGGTCGGGCATTGCGTCTAAAATGTATTGAAAAAATATGTGAAGTCTCGTGCCGGATTCTGTGGGATAATATAAAAAACACAAGACTTCTTTAGTGGCTTTATTGGAGAATCACAATGCTATTCTTAAAGGGGCACATGTTACAAAGAAAAAAGTAGCAGGCGAAGACGGATCCTTCGTACTACATGATCATGTTAATGATTTTAATTTTGACGACGAGACACAAAAGTTTTTTTTTTTTTTTTTTTTTTTTTTTTTTTTTTTTTTAAGATTTCCCCGAATTAGGTGTATTTAATGGCTTTCCACGGTTCTCCTAAACTTTAATCTTCTTCAAGATCGGACAAAGCGGTTCATTTCGAAAAGGTTGAAGGAAAACTCCTTAAGCTAGAAACAAAGAGTTGGAAGGCGTCAACCTCCACGTAACAACTTGGCGTTGTTTGATTGGTTGTAGTTTAGGAAGTTGAATTTTGTTTTGTTCTCTGGATGTATGACGTTTAGTCTTCTTTTTTGTAGTCCGTTATGTGTTAGTTGGTTTGATTGGTTTTTGTAGTCAGATTTAGTGTTTTATGTTTGGTTTTTAGGTTGGTTTTCGGTAAAGCTTTTTTTAGATAGCTTTGAAAGGCATGTGAGTTACAATTTTTGTGTTCATTTTATAGTTGGGAGGCTTGACAGTTTGTTGTATTTGTATCTAGTTTTGGCATGTGTTTTCTTTGATGAGAACCCAATTATTATAAAAGTTTTAGATTTTTTTTTTGTTTAGAAATAGTAACAAATACTTTGGTTGGTTAATATGATATTTAATTGGTGAAAACTACACTTAATAAAAGATTTAAAACTATTAACATGGACATTTTAAGTGAGATGAAAGGAATAACTTACTTGGTCACTGAAAGCAAGAAAAGAATGCATTCAAATTAAGCAAATAATCATTTTCTATAGTACTATGAAATACAGAGTATTAATTATTTTTTATATATATTTTTTTAATATTTAACATAAGTAGCACGTGCATCAAGTGCGAAAAAGCAAGATCCTGTAAAGGTCATAATATTCCTTTTCCTTTTTATGTACTTTAAATTTTAATTTGAAATTAATCATACATAAAAATAAAATAAATGTCATTATTGTTATAATTCAGTAGGCTTATAACTACCTTTAGTGGTTTGATGTTATAATTCAGTAGGCTTATAACTAACTTTAGTGGTTTGATTCTTGATTAAGAATACTAATAAAATTATAAGAGGAGCAAAGAGAGTATATGAGAAGAGTATGTATTATCTTAAGTGCATTTTCTGCAAACTACATCTTCATATTTATAGTACAAAATAAATCACTGTGTGGTTAGGTAGGAAATTTGTAGCCACAAAATTTAGCAGACATTATTGACTTTCATAACACTCCCCCTTGGATGACAATTTTTGTTTCATTAAGATCAACTACAAGTTACTGCCTCGTTAAAAATCTTGCTAAAGAAAAACCCAGTGGGATAAAAACTTTAGCCAAGGAAAAAAGAGTGCAGCATATAGTTGACTCCCTCTCAAGTAGACATCGCTGAGTCGTCACATCTTTTGAACATGCCTCATGCCAATATTGTGAACATGCGTTCTGAAAATAGCAATTGACAGTGTTTGGTATAAAGATCAGCAGAGTTGTTAATTGAACGTATCTCATTCTGGTTGTCTTTTATGAGATCTTGAATATATGAGAAGAATCTATGAGGTATGAGTTTTGTTCGGTCACTTTTGATATACCCTTCTTTCATATGTGTTATGCAAGCTACATTATCTTCATAGATAGTTGTTAGACTTTAATCGCGTTCTAGTCCACAAGAATCAGTAATGAGTTATGTCATTGATCTCAACCAAAAATATTCCCGAGTAGCTTCATGTAATGCAATCACTTCGGCATGATTTGATGATGTTGCAACAAGTGTTTGTTTTTGAGAACGCCATGATATTTCAGTACCTCCATATAGGAATACATATCTAGTTTGAGATTTAGCTTTATGTAAATCAGATAAATAACCTGCATATGTATAACCAACCAAATCTTGTTTTGAATCGTTAGAGTAAAATAATCATAAATCAGTAGCTCCTCAAGGGTATGAAACATGTGTTTGATGTAACATCCCGCGTTTTTCCGTTAAATTTATTTTTAACACCGTCTTTTTTTTAGATAATATCTTTCTTTATCTAAATTCGTATCTTTCGTTAACTAACGTTCTTAATATTTTCCGTTAATTGATTTTAACATCTCCCGTTTACTCTCGCATTTTAAAATAATTCGTTTGGTTAATTCACGCACCCGTTTTCAAACTCGAGGGACCGAAGTTGCCAAGGGGCCAAACTAGTTGACTAGGTCAACTAGTCAAGCCCCATCTCACCCACTCATTCACTTCACCTCCTACATCTCATTTTCTCTCTAGTTCAAGAACACCATTTTCATCTTCTCCACTAATTCATCATCTATTTCAAATCTAGGAAGCTTGCTACAAAATAAATTACATATTCGTGATCCTCTCTTCATCCTCTACATTTTGGTACCAATTTCATCTCGTTTGGGTAACATTTCTAAAACTCTAGATTTCATGTTCTTAGTGTTTTTGACTTGAAATGGTGTTAATTAGTGTCTATGGCTCAAGTCTAGCATGGATATGTGTTTAGTTTGTTCGATTTGTTATTTTGAGTAACTAGCTTGAATATGAAAAATGGGTGTGCTTAATCTTGAGTTTTGATTGATTAAATGTTGTTTAAATGTTAAAGTTCATGTATTAAATGTGTTACTAGCATCATTAGCTTCAATTTGATGTGTAGGTTGATTTAGAAAAGCTTTATTTACAAAATGGTTGAATTTATGATTTTGGTTAAGGTTTGATGAACTTTAAAACGAACTTTTGATGCATTGAATGCTATGAAATATTGTTAGTAAGTGTTTAGTTGTATTTTATGTTTCATTACCTTTAAAACGGCATATCGTATGTGTAAATTGGATTCCCGAGTCAAGAAATGCGTTTTATGAACTTGAAACTTTGATTATGAACATTTAACGATCGTTTATTGAGGTTTTTATTGTTGTTAATGATGGATTTGATTTATGAAATGTGTTTAGTTGTATTCTTGTCAAAATACCTTTCTAACGATATAAGATACGTGTTTTGAATGTTTACGGTTCATAAGTTATGATTGTTTGAAGTTGGATTCGTGCTTGAGTGTTCAAAAACTGCCAGACTTGCTGAACAGCCATACTGAGTGCCGCTCAGGGTTCTGGAGCGCCGTTCCGGACCCCGGCTGTCCAAAAATACGCATTTTCGTTTAATTCTAAGTATGCTACGCACCCCCAATCAACATGAAACTTGGGCAACATGCTTATATATGATTAAAAGCCCCAGAAAAATAGTTCGGGACCCGACCCGACCCCTTGACTTTGACCAAGTTTGACTTTTAGTCAAACTTAACCAAACACTTTTGCAATCGTTTGAACGTGCTTTTATACTTGATTCTTGCATGAAACTTGACAACGTGATTCACATGCTATATATTCGAGTCGTAACGAGCCATATGACTAATTGAACACATTTCGCCCGACCTTGTGTCGTAACCGGTTAATTGATACAACTTACTTGTTTAGGTCAAGGCTAAACAACTTTCATGCACACGTTTACTTTGTGAAGTACATTTATACTCGTGCACTCGAGGTGAGATCATAGTCCTACATTTTCAACAACTTTTACTCTTTAAACTATGGGATGAGAAACATATACGTATCATACTTTTATGCTTTGAACACAAGTACGAAAACAAACATTCCACAACGAGTTAGAACAAAAATCTTCAATTCAATTATCATTAGTTACACTTGAAGGGTGTAAGCGAGAACTTATATTATGTGATCACATGGGCTAGACGAGCTTCATTTGGACGGTTCGCTACCGTTAGCGGATGAAATATATTTTCGGGTTTAGTGTATGTTCTAACACTACGTAACAGGATACAAAACAGTTAAGTCTTGATAATTGGGTGCTCGCGAACATACTTTTGAAATACAAACGATTTAGATAATCAATGTTATGGAAATACAAAATCTTGTGGTTCAAAAACAACGTTTACAAACACCTATGATTTCACCAACGTTTTTCGTTGACAGTTTTCTATATGTTTCTCAGGTTCATACTTGGCCACTTGATACATGATTCCGCACACTTTGATTACTTTCTTGGAGTCAAGCATACATGCATACGCTAGCGATAGCACTTTTGGATTCAAACTTAAGCATACATACTTACGCTATTTATAGCAACAGTGATTTTAAACTTATTATGTCGCAAGTTATTTCATTTATACTTTATAACTTTTGTAAACTTATACATGTTGTCGAACCGTTTGATAAACTTAATGTTGTAAGTCTTGTACGTTTCAAATGAATGCGACATAATTTTGGTCAAACGCGTCTCATTTAGGGACTACGACCACGCAACGGGACCTAAGTTAACGGCGCCGTCAATGACGATTTGGCCGGGTCGTTACAGATGGTATCAGAGCCAGGTTTAACCTTAGCCGTAAAGGTAGTCACGCGTCCGGCTGTCACGCCGGGCACCCTGAACGGACTAAGCTTTTTGGCGGGTTAATCGTAGAGGGGGTTCTCACAGTGTAACCTGTGACGAAGCATTGGCTCTTACCCCTTGCGGTCCCTTTGTAGGAGGGTTGGCAGTTTGGCAGAAATGCGGGCCGTAAAATAGGTGTCTGAGGTACGCTCAGTGGTCACCAAGTGGTTAGCTGGAAAGGCACTGGGTGGGACGTGGTCCCCATCTGTTGTTACAGATGGTATCAGAGCGTTGGTTGTAGGGATCTAGGATGTGCATTAGTGTGTCTGACAGAGTCGTTAGGACGTATTAGTGAATCTAGACTACAATCGGATAGTTAGCCATTGCATTCTGACATACATTTGCTATAGATAGCACTTACTTGACTACTTGTGCATATATACTTGAATTATTCTTAGGCAAACTTCTTAATGGTACCAAGCTTTCATCATACGAATCCGTATTCTGCCACTTTCTGGTAACACACGTAAATTCAAGATTCATACGCGCAAGGATGACGACGAATTCGTTAGTCACTCTAGATCGGGAACTCTGACTCCTTGGTTGTTATTCACCCCATCTCATCTTACCATCCACAAGTGTTGTAAAGTTACCATCACTACTCTAGGTGAGTATCGTCATCAATTTTTATCACTACGGTTACATACTACTCATTATGATAATTCGTTACTCTTTTCGTACCTAAATGCATTATTGTTTGACTTGAACCACAATGATGTGAGCCATCATTTATACATTTCCCTCAGGAAACGCTTATTCAGAGTTGCACTAATTCTTTTGATTAGATACGAGTCACGTTAGTGATGTCGCTATACTTTGTTCATTTTAAATCTTCACGATTACACGAACTTGAATCTATGGAGTGATGTGGGAATGGAGGTATGAGTTAGCGTAATATAACGACACTCGATCAACGTGGTTATATTACGGTAAGTCGTACCAAAGTTCTAATGACACGTGATGGTGATTGGACTCGATCAACCTAACCACCACCATGTGCCATGTACATGACTTCATTTTTCTTGTTTGAATATCCGAAAACTCCGAGAATACTGATAACAACCATACCAAGGACACACCTTCGATTATTTTTGAACCATATTTATGCTTCCAAATGAATGACAAATTCTTTCAACTTCAAACATATGTTACACGTGTATACTATCTCGTTTTTCGTACAGTTTTATCGACGAACTACAATATGCTTGTTATGCTCACATTGAGGCGGAAACTTCTCTCGCATCACACTCGTACTCCCGTATAAGGAAATCTTTTATCTAAATTCTCAATGGAGAGAGAGACTCTTCACATTATACTAGTATTCGCCACGAGGAGGAATAGTCCTAATGAACGTTTTCAGAAACCGATAAGAAACTTGCTCTAACAAACGTTTTCGGAAACCGATAAATCTTCCGCGGCGTGAAATTCTTGAGAAACGAAAACTTGTTCAAATATATCTTAAAGAAATGTACCTCGTCTCGAATCGAGATTCTCGTTTCACTTCTAGATTTTTGGAGTGACTTACGAAAAGCCTCGGGACCACGTTTAGACATGAGTACCGCACATCAACCACAACCTGTAGTGACCCGAACTTTTCCATGTTTATATATATTAAATGAAATTGTTATTTACATGATTAAGTGTTTCCAACATGTTAAGCAATCGAACTTGTTAAGACTTGATTAATTGAAATAGGTTTCATATAGACAATTGACCACCCAAGTTGACCGGTGATTCACGAACGATTAAAACTTGTAAAAACTTTATGATGGCATATATGTGATTATATATAAAGTTAACATGATATTATGATAAGTAAGTATCTCATTAGGTATTTTAACAATGAGTTATATACATAAAATTGAGTTTATTGAATTAAGAAACTCGAAACGATATATATAACGATTATCGTTATAACAACGTCTTACTAAATACATATGAATCATATTAAGATATTGATATACTATGTTTAATCATGATAAATTATAAGTAAACATGTCATTAAGTGTATTAACAATGAACTACGTATGTAAAAACAATAGTACTAACATAATGATTTCGAAACGAGACATATATGTAACGATTATCGTTGTAACAACATTTAACTGTATATATATCATACTAAGATATATTAATATATCATAATATCATGATAATGTATTAAATTAACATCTCTTTAGATATAATAAACAATAGGTTAACAACATTTAACAAGATCGTTAACCTAAAGGTTTCAAAACAACATTTACATCTATCGACTAACGATGACTTAACGACTCAGTTAAAATGTATATACATGTAGTGTTTTAATATGTATTCATACACTTTTGAAAGACTTCAAGACACTTATCAAAATACTTTTACTTAACAAAAATGCTTACAATTACATCCTCGTTCAGTTTCATCAACAATTCTACTCGTATGCACCCGTATTCGTACTCGTACAATACACAGCTTTTAGATGTATGTACTATTGGTGTATACACTCCAATGATCAGCTCTTAGTAGCCCATGTGAGTCACCTAACACATGTGGGAACCATCATTTGGCAACTAGCATGCAATATCTCATAAAATTACAAAAATATTAGTAATCATTCATGACTTATTTACATGTAAACAAAATTACACATCCTTTATATCTAATCCATATACCAACGACCAAAAACACCTACAAACACTTTCATTCTTCAATTTTCTTCATCTAATTGATCTCTCTCAAGTTTAATCTTCAAGTTCTCATCTAATTGATCTCTCTCAAGTTTTATCTTCAAGTTCTAAGTGTTCTTCATAAATTCTATAAGTTCTAGTTTCATAAAATCAAGAATACTTCCAAGTTTGCTAGCTTACTTTCAATCTTGTAAAGTGATAATCCAACCTCAAGAAATCTTTCTTATTTACAGCAAGATATCTTTCTAATACAAGGTAATACTCATATTCAAACTTTGATTCAATTTCTATAACTATAACAATCTTATTTCGAGTGGAAATCTTACTTGAACTTGTTTTCGTGTCATGATTCTGCTTCAAGAACTTTCAAGCCATCTAAGGATTCTTTGGAGCTAGATCTATTTTTCTCATTTCCAGTAGGTTTATCCATAAGACCTGAGGTAGTAATGATGTTCATAACATCATTCGATTCATATATATAAAACTACCTTATTCGAAGGTTTAAACTTGAAATCACTAGAACATAGTTTAGTTAATTCTAAACTTGTTCGCAAACAAAAGTTAATCCTTCTAACTTGACTTTTAAAATCAACTAAAAACATGTTCTATATCTATATGATATGCTAACTTAATGATTTAAAACCTAGAAACACAAAAAACACCGTAAAACCAGACATACGCCGTCGTAGTAACACCGCGGGCTGTTTTGGGTTTGATAATTAAAAACTATGATAAACTTTGATTTAAAAGTTGTTCTTCTGGGAAAATGATTTTTCTTATGAACATGAAACTATATCCAAAAATTATGGTTAAACTCTGTAGTGACCCGAACTTTTCCATGTTTATACATTGATGTGCGCAGAGGTGTATATGAAATAGCTTTATTTTTACAACGAAAAAACTATTAAATACGATACAATTTTACACAAGATATTTATTTATTTATAGAATGAATATACTTAAACCTTGCTACAACACTTATAGGCAGTGTACCTAATCGTATAGTAGTGTAGTTTTTAGTAAGTCCGGTTCGTTCCACAGGGAATCTTTTAAACAAAGCTTAACGCTATATTAGTTTTAATTTATAAAAATATAAATATATATGTGACGATCGCTCCAAATCCATATGGACGAACACGTCATTCATTGATTTCATTGCGAGGTATTTGACCTCTATATGATACGTTTTGTAAACATTGCATTCTTTTCAAAAGGTACACAATAAATGAATATCAATTTCTAAAGTTTTCAATGTTTGATGATTTCTATATATAGACAATCACCATAAATAATAGTTTACCATAATACATCCGTTGACAATGAAGTCAAAATAAGATACACGGTGATGATTTTGTGAATGCAAAGTTTTCTTGAATAAAGCATGTATGACTTCATGCACATAGCTTGTATCACATATAAGCAAACAGCCGAAGACTTCTAGAAACCTGAGAATAAACATGCTTAAAAGTGTCAACATAAAGGTTGGTGAGTTCATAGTTTTAATGTTGCGCATAATCTGTATATAAAGGTGGATCACAAGATTTCAGTTGTTCAATCCAGAAACGTTTATCAAAATATTCTACGAAATTGAGCACCCTGATAACTAAACTTAACGTATATATAATTTGTACCCTTTGAATAATCATCTTAATAATACACACAAACCAACGTGTACGCTTCTCAAATAGCATACGTCCGTTAAAAGGCTAATGCTCTAGCTCGGACGGGGATATCAAGCCCTATGGATCCATATACTACTACTCGCGCCCACCAGTTCTTATAACTGGCAGTTAACAGTTACCAAAGCTAAGGGATTTTCGGTTCAAACTCAGTGTAGAATTTAGTATGTACTTGTATCCATTGCGTTTAAAATAAAGTGCATGTATTCTCAGCCCAAAAATATATATTGCAAAAGCAATTAAAAAGGGATCAATGAAACTCACACATATAATTATTGTAAAACAGTTAATAAAGCATTTGCATGTATTCTCAGCCCAAAAATATATTGCAAAAAGCAATTAAAAAGGGATCAATGAAACTCACCTTAGCAGCATATAAAGTCGTTCACCAAAATGTGATCGAAACTCGGATTACCAAATAACCGTAGATCTCAACCTAGAGAACATATGTTGGTCAATAAATGTCTATCAAGCTAGGTCAGGTCATAGTGTATCACAATCCTAATGCTCGAGATCGACATACAAAAGTTATCCAAAGTCGTTTCAAAAAGTCAATTTTGACAGTTGTTTAACAAAACGAGACGTACCTTATATAAGGATTCATTTACTCGGTTGGTAATATTCAAAAATCCAAATTATCAATCTCGTAAATAAGTTGTTTAAATCTTAATTGCAGATTCAAAAGCAATTTCAATTAACGTCAATCATAATTCAGTTGATCATATCTTTTAACCCGTTCATCGAATTTATTCGATATCTAAATGAAAAGTTATTGATTTTTCGCTAGCTTTCCGAAAACATGTATATCATATACCTTTTACCAGTAATATATGTATTTAATTCGTGATTCATTATAAACTGTTTAACGACGAAATTTAGTATACAAGTATGTATAAATATATATTCGAGCACTAGACATGGATACACTATTAATATATAATAGATAAGATATAAATGCTTACATATCAATATTGTGATTTAATATTATAGGAAGGTACGTAGACGTAACGGAGATGATAAAAACTAGATTTGATTCACAAATATACCCCCGAACATTACCCATAACTTCCTTGGCAATAACCCATAATTTCCTTAGCTTTATCCCGATCATAAAACTTGTTTTGAATTTATTCGAGCAAAACCTCGTCGTAGTATTTTATGTGTAATACTAATAATAAGAATAATATTAATAATAATAAGATTTAATATTATTAATATTCTTAATAATAATAATAATAATAATAATAATAATAATAATAATAACAAAAATAATAATAATAATAATAATAATAATAATATAATAAGTAAATAAATACGGAGTAATGGAATGAATCAGAAACAGATATGCTCGAGCTTTTATAGGTGTGGCCTGAATTCAGACCCCATGCGATCGCATGGTTCTGAAGGCCATTTGCCATGCGATCGCATGGCCCGTTTTTCCAGCTCACATATTTTTCGTAATTTAGCTCGTCGACATAATTTAATATAATATATATAATATATTTAATTTATATAATTAATTATATATTATATTAAATTCACATGCATAGTTTACTTGTAATTTTTGTTCCGATAAGTCGTACGTTGTCACTCGACTTATGTCCCGGTTTCGATTTTTCGAATGCCCTTTCGTACGCTGAGAAAACTAGTACTTTTCGTTTCGTGACTCGTACCTTTGTCAAAATATAAACTTAATCATTGATAACTATGTCACTCTAAGTGTAGCTTTAATCAATTAAGTGTTTTGGTTATTTACTTCTATAAATCATCGTCTCGTAGTATATACATATACATATACATATATATATATATATATATATTTTGAAATAGTGTTTACTGTAGCACAGTTACTGTAGCAATTCATTGTAGCAAAGTCAATTTCACTGTAGCAAATAGTGATTTTCAAAAACACTATAGCATTTTGGGTACTGTAGCAATTTGAAAATACTGTAGCAAATTAGTATTTTACTGGTTCATCTTAAACGCTTTAGTTAACTTATCTAAATATCAATCGAATCAACAAACGAATGTTACTATCGTTTACTAAATAACTTGAAATTATATATATATATATATATATATATATATATATATATATATATATATATATATATATATATATATATATATATCTTTTTAATATATATAAATCAGTTTTTAAATACACATTGCAAGTTATTTATGAATAATTAATATTCCAATTTATTTATATATATATATATATATATATATATATATATATATATATATATATCTATTTTCAAATAGATGTTCATGAATCGTTGATCAATAGTCAAAGGTTAACTGAATATATAACATTAGTTCAAAAATTTTGAGAATCAATATTACAGACTTTGCTTATCGTGTCGGAAATGTTAATCATACAAAGATTAAGTTTAAATTTGATCAGAAATTTCCGGGTCATCACAATATATATAAGTAACATTATTATAAAGGGGGGTTTTTACCGTTTAATGACCGGTTTGTCAATTTTTAAAATTTTAGTCGCAGTTAAAACCTAATGTAAAATATTAAAAATAAATACAAGACTTAATTTAAAGCGTAAAGTAAATAACGATAATGAAATTGCGATAAATAAAAGTGCAATTAAATACAATGACAATAAATAAAGTACGATAATTAAAAGTGCAATTAAATATAAAATAAAGGAAATTAAATATGAAATAAAATAATTATGCTTATTTAAACTTCCGTAATCATGATGTTTGACGTGTTGATTTTAGTTTTATGCCCATGGGTTAATTGTCCTTTGTCCTGGATTATTTAATATGTCCGTCTGGTTTTTGTCCATAACAGTCCATCAGTCATAAATATAAAGTGCGAGTATCCTCGTCAAATTATCCTTATACCCGAAGTCAAATATTCCAACTAATTGGGGACTTAAACTGTAACAAGATTTTAATACTTTGTTTAATAATTACACCAGGTTATCGACTGTGTGTAACCCAAGGTTTTAATACTTTATTATCAATTATGCCAAGTGTCCTTGTACATAATTTCACCCCTGTTTTAATAATTCCATAGACTATTAATCCATTCCAGTGTCCGGTTAAATGAACGATTATTCGTACATATAAATACCCTCCCATCGTGTCCGATTGAGTGTATATGGTTATTTATAGGGACGTCCAATTGTAAATCTTTATATTAAAATTAACAAACTATCATTTAGTTAAACAAATATAAAGCCCATTAATAGCCCATAGTCTAATTTCCACAAGTGTCGTTCTTTTGTCCAAACCCCAATTATGGTACATGTAGTGACCCGAACTTTTCCATGTTTATATATATATATATATATATATATATATATATATATATATATATATATATATATATATATATATATATATATATATATTAAATGAAATTGTTATTTACATGATTAAGTGTTTCCAACATGTTAAGCAATCAAACTTGTTAAGACTTGATTAATTGAAATAGGTTTCATATAGACAATTGACCACCCAAGTTGACCGGTGATTCACGAACGTTAAAACTTGTAAAAACTATACGATGACATATATATGGTTATATATATAGTTAACATGATTTTATTATAAGTATGTATCTCATTAGGTATTTTTAAAATGAGTTATATATATAAAAATGAGACTATTAATTTAAGAAACTCGAAAACGATATATATAACGATTATCGTTATAACAACGTCTTACTAGGTACATATGAATCATATTAAGATATTGATACACTTGGTTAATTATGTTAAATGATAAGTAAATATATTATTAAGTGTATTAACAATGAAATACATATGTAAAAATAAGACTACTAACTTAATGATTTCGAAACGAGACATATATGTAACGATTATCGTTGTAACGACATTTAACTGCATATATATCATACTAAGATATATTATATATCATAATATCATGATAATATAACAATTTAACATCTCATTTGTTATAATAAACAATGGGTTAACAACATTCAACAAGATCGTTAACCTAAAGGTTTCAAAACAACATTTACATGTAACGACTAACGATGACTTAACGACTCAGTTAAAATGTATATACATGTAGTGTTTTAATATGTATTCATACACTTTTGAAAGACTTCAAGACACTTATCAAAATACTTCTACTTAACAAAAATGCTTACAATTACATCCTCGTTCAGTTTCATCAAAAATTCTACTCGTATGCACCCGTATTCGTACTCATACAATACACAGCTTTTAGATGTATGTACTATTGGTATATACACTCCAATAATCAGCTCTTAGCAGCCCATGTGAGTCATCTAATATATGTGGGAACCATCATTTGGCAACTAGCATAAAATATCTCATAAAATTACGAAAATATGAGTAATCATTCATGACTTATTTACATGAAAACAAAATTACATATCCTTTATATCTAATCCATACACCAACGACCAAAAACACCTACAAACACTTTCATTCTTCAATTTTCTTCATCTAATTGATCTCTCTCAAGTTCTATCTTCGAGTTCTAAGTGTTCTTCATAAATTCCAAAAGTTCTAGTTTCATAAAATCAAGAATACTTCCAAGATTGCAAGTTTACTTCCAAGTTTTCTAAATCCATTCCAAGTAATCATCCAAGATCAAGAAACCTTTGTTACTTACAGTAGGTTATCTTTCTAATACAAGATAATAATCATATTCAAACTTTAATTCAATTTCTATAACTATAACAATCTTATTTCGAGTGGAAATCTTACTTGAAATTGTTTTCGTGTCATGATTCTGCTTCAAGAACTTTCAAGCCATCCAAGGATCCTTTGAAGCTAGATCTATTTTTCTCATTTTCAGTAGGTTTATCCAAGGAACTTGAGGTAGTAATGATGTTCATAACATCATTCGATTCATACATATAAAGCTATCTTATTCGAAGGTTTAAACTTGTAATCACTAGAACATAGTTTAGTTAATTCTAAACTTGTTCGCAAATAAAAGTTAATCCTTCTAACTTGACTTTTAAAATCAACTAAACACATGTTCTATATCTATATGATATGCTAACTTAATGATTTAAAACCTGAAAACACGAAAAACACCGTAAAACCGGATTTACGCTGTCGTAGTAACACCGCGGGCTGTTTTGGGTTAGTTAATTAAAAACTATGATAAACTTTGATTTAAAAGTTGTTATTATGGGAAAATGATTTTTATTATGAACATGAAACTATATCCAAAAATTATGGTTAAACTCAAAGTGGAAGTATGTTTTCTAAAATGGTCATCTAGACGTCGTTCTTTCGACTGAAATGACTACCTTTACAAAAATGACTTGTAACTTATTTTTCTGACTATAAACCTATACATTTTCTGTTTATATTCATAAAATAGAGTTCAATATGAAACCATAGCAATTTTATTCACTCAAAACGGATTTAAAATGAAGAAGTTATGGGTAAAACAAGATTGGATAATTTTTCTCATTTTAGCTACGTGAAAATTGGTAACAAATCTATTCCAACCATAACTTAATCAACTTGTATTGTATATTATGTAATCTTGAGATACCATAGACACGTATACAATGTTTCGACCTATCATGTCGACACATCTATATATATTTCGGAACAACCATAGACACTCTATATGTGAATGTTGGAGTTAGCTATACAGGGTTGAGGTTGATTCCAAAATATATATAGTTTGATTTGTGATCAATACTGAGATACGTATACACTGGGTCGTGGATTGATTCAAGATAATATTTATCGATTTATTTCTGTACATCTAACTGTGGACAACTAGTTGTACGTTTCTAAAGAGGACAGCTGACTTAATAAACTTAAAACATCAAAATATATTAAAAGTGTTGTAAATATATTTTGAACATACTTTGATATATATGTATATATTGTTATAGGTTCGTGAATCAACCAGTGGCCAAGTCTTACTTCCCGACGAAGTAAAAATCTGTGAAAGTGAGTTATAGTCCCACTTTTAAAATCTAATATTTTTGGGATGAGAATATATGCAGGTTTTATAAATGATTTACAAAATAGACACAAGTACGTGAAACTACATTCTATGGTTGAATTATCGAAATTGAATATGCCCCTTTTTATTAAGTCTGGTAATCTAAGAATTAGGGAACAGACACCCTAATTGACAATCCTAAAGATAGATCTATTGGGCCTAACAAACCCCATCCAAAGTAACGAATGCTTTAGTACTTCGAAATTTATATCATATCGGAAGGGTGTCCAGGAATGATGGAGATATTCTTATATATGCATCTTGTTAATGTCGGTTACCAGGTGTTCACCATATGAATGATTTTTATCTCTATGTATGGGATGTGTATTGAAATATGAAATCTTGTGGTCTATTGTTACGATTTGATATATATAGGTTAAACCTATAACTCACCAACATTTTTGTTGACGTTTAAAGCATGTTTATTCTCAGGTGAATACTAAGAGCTTCCGCTGTTGCATACTAAAATAAGGACAAGATTTGGAGTCCATGTTTGTATGATATTGTGTAAAAACTGCATTCAAGAAACTGATTTCAATGTAACATATTTGTATTGTAAACCATTATGTAATTGTCGCGTGTAAACAGGAAATTTTAGATTATCATTATTTGATAATCTACGTAAAGCTTTTTAAAACTTTATTTATGAAATAAAGGTTATGGTTTGTTTTAAAAATGAATGCAGTCTTTGAAAAACGTCTCATATAGAGGTCAAAACCTTGCAACGAAATCAATTAATATGGAACGTTTTTAATCAATAAGAACGGGACATTTCAGTACAAAGCCCAATTACCTAATTTTAGTAATTAGCCCAACATCATGATTACTTCGTTTTAAATCAGCATAATAATAATTTAGCTACGAGACATTAATGTAAAAAGGTTGAACATAACTTACAATGATTAAAAATAGCGTAGCGTTACACGGACAGAATTTCAACTTACACCCTTACAACATTTGCTAACATACCCTTATTATTAGAATTAAAATTAAAATTAAAATTATAATATATATATATTACGTATGAATGAGGAGAAGAAAAAGATATATAAAACGTTCAGAATGCGCGAGCTTTTATAGGCATTTTTGTCCAGGACAGCTCCGCGAGTTGCGGCATTTTTGCACTACAAACTCCGCGAGTCGCGGAGTTCGTAAATCCAGCTCACACAAGTTTGGATCCTAGTCTGCCGACGGTTTTAATATATAAATATAATATATATATAATTTATATAATTAATTATATATTATATTATATTTATATACATATTTAACTTGTAATTTTTAGTCCGTTGCGTCGAGCGTTGAGAGTTGACTCTGGTCCCGGTTCCGGATTTTCGAACGTCCTTGCGTACAATTTAATATCCTGTACTTTGCGTTTTGAATCTTGTACTCTTGTAATTCTGAGACGTTTCTTATCAATAATTGGAACCTCTTTGATTGTATTTTGTACTTTTGAGCTTTTTGGTCGTTTGCGTCTTCAATTCGTCGAATCTATCTTTTGTCTTCACCTTTTATTATTTAACCGAATATCACTTGTAAATAGGACAATTGCAACTAAAAGCTTGTATTTGTTGAGGAATAATGCTATGAAATATATGTTCGTTTTTAGCATTATCAAATATTCCCACACTTGAGCGTTGCTTGTCCTCAAGCAATATAGTCTTGAAATATACTAGAATCACTTCTTTATTCTTCACACTTTGTACATCAGTGATTTCTATACGGCGGTATAAACAATGGTAGTAACGATGTGGTTTACAGTCCCACATAACTATAAAATTTAGATCCATTAAGGAAATTGGATCTTTATGAAAACATTTGATCTTTTGAAAATTCATTCTAGCTTTTACCCTAGTTAAGTTTTCCGGAATAACCCTTCACCGGTGTTTGCAAAATATTTTTGTAGGTTTGGTGGGTTTCAGATTTGAAAATTTTAGCTCAAAACTTGTGGTTTTGTGTCATCCACTTGCTAACATTGTATTAGGAAAGCAACACGTCCAGTATACTTGGTCCGTATTTTACCTTTCGGTAAACTACCGTCCGGTTGTAAAGGAAAGCGTTGAACAAGCAACTGTTAAGGCAATGTCCCCTGACATGCTTTTAATTATGGTCTATAACGTGTCGGACACAATTACTATCCTTTGTAGGAGCAATAGTAAAGCTCACCCTTATAATTTGTCGGTCTGGCACAAGGTCCTGTCTTTGACCATACTATGCAACCACCGTTCTTACGGTTGACACCCGATTTGGTTCAGGTGACCTAATGAATTCCAGGTGAATTCCTAGGATTTTACGTTCAATGGTAATGAACGCATTGGAAATGGATTTTTAGAAAACAAATCGGTTTGTAATTTTGATCAAAATATTTTCTCGTTCAAGCTCGAGTTTAGATATCATCGAATTCCATGAGTTTGTAATTCTCAATCTTTAAGGTCAATCTCTAGGATTGAGTAATATCAGTCTTAAAAGCTGATTTTTGATCTTTAAGGAGATTATCCTTTCTGGGGATCTGATTCATTAGTCTTATCCAGCTAATTTGCACGGCATCCTCCCCATTTTACGAGACAGATCCTCTCATGGTTAGGATAAGTCTGACCACTTGGCGACCCTGTTTTATGCTGAGGTCCGTGGATTTCCTGCTGATTTTAGAGATGACTTTTCTAGGTTTTTCGTCAACCTACAGCTGGTCTGGACGACAACTTCATGACCTAAATCAAGAAGCGCGTTTCTTTTTCGGAAGACTTTACTTCCTTTTAATGATGGAATAGATTCATCGTGTAGATCCATCTTTCTTACAGTAAATCGGGTAAAACTTTTTAGTTTAGTCCAAAGCAAAAGTATTTTCAGTTATTTGTTACAGAAATATGTGACATATGTTTAAAATAACTTGGTAAATTTTCCCACACTTGGCTTTTATTTTCCTTTTTATTGTCCTCTATTCCATTTTAAATGAATTCTAACATTTTGGTTTGTTTCTCAATTTATGTCCTTTCCGAGGTAACAATAATTTCGGTGCTAACACCTAGTTTTATCGTTCATAAATATGTATAAACATGATTTTGAGTTCATTTAATTGAAAATTTTGAAAAATTTTACTAGAATTGGGTAGTCAGTATATAAGACTAGGGCTGTTCTTTATTATTAGAGAGCACTAGATTCTAATACAACTACTGCTTTACTAGTATTTCTAATGGTAACCAAGTGTATAAAGTAAAAATTTTAAAATCCGAAAGAATTTAACCCCTTCCCACACTTAAGATCTTGCAATGCCCTCATTTGCAAGAAATCAGTAACAATTTAAATTATTGAGGGTGATTAGCGTAGAAAAATGATCAAATTTTACAAAAGTTTCCAAACATATTGGCGTTTGTTTGCTAAATGATAAATGGTGCATATCATTTGTTCATTCCGTCTTGTTGTTACATCACATTTATTTTTCATCTTGTCGTCAAAATTAGTTGCTTTTGCTGAACTTAATGCCAGTCTTTGAAAATGCGTTGTTTTACCCTGTTGTGTACATAAGATAAACTGCAAACATATATACATATTTTTGAAGTTTGGTATATTACCCCACATTCAAAAATTATTAAAATCTAATATTAAAGTTAGAAAATTATAAAAACTATTACAATATCAACATAAGTGTTAAATGTAGTAACATTACAAAAATAAAATAAATAAAACTAAATAAACTAGGGTTGATACTGATACCAGTAGGGGTTCCATACATAACCGTATGTGTTATAAAATGCTTCAGCTGGGTTATAAGTAGGATACGGTGGTTGGATCTCTATAGACCAGGGAGGAAATACGGGCTTTGGAGTAGGAATATAGTTTCTACCTACATGTTGGCAATGAGCTATGATGTGGTTTTGATGAACTTGCCAATCTTCAAATGCTCGATGTCTAGCATTTTCATATTCTTGTGAAGCTATAAACCTTTGCATTTCTGTCATTTCATTTCCCCCTCCCTCATTGCCTGGCTGTTGTTTCTCTCAACCTGTGGATGTCTTCCATTATATGGTACTGCGGCGTTATTTCGCCTCTTCAAAACCTTAGCACCATGATATACATTTAAACCAATTGTATCGTGGGGTTCTGATTCTTCGATTAATAATCCCCCCCGACTTATATCCACATCGAGATACTCAGCAATTAATGTAATAAATATACCACCTCCTATTATACTGTGCGGTCTCATCCCCCTAACCATAGCCGATAAATAATAACCCACACAATAAGGTATACTTACAGCGCTTTGTGAGTCTCGAATACACATGTGGTAAAATAAATCTTGCTCATTTACCTTTTCCTTATTTTTACCTCGCTGTGTAATCGAGTTCGCTAGAAACCTGTGAATTACTCTTAACTCAGCTCTATCTATATCCGTATAAGAGTAATTTCCCCCTTTAAATCGGTGATGGCTAGTCATTTGACTCCATACACCATGTGTATCAAAATTTTCATCAATCTTCCTACCAATTAATATCAACCCTTGACAATCGGCAGATGCTAGCTCCTCAGGCGTATATATACGTAAGGCCTGAGCCATGTTTAGTAGAGACATGTGGTGCATCGAACCTCCTAACAAAAATCTAATAAAAGTTCGATCGGTTAAACTAGCTACCCGATCATTTATTTCTATACTACACAATAATTCTTCACACCATACTTTATATACAGGTGTACGCATGTTGAATAAACGTACCCAATCGTTAAAAGTAGAATTACCATACCTCTGTGTAAGTAATTCTCTAATTGGCTCGGCCAATTCCACTACCTCTAATGGTTCCCATTCTATTACCCTAGGTACTTCAACAGGTGTAGAATGAAGAGTGTGCAAGCCCTTTTGGTATTTTGGATAATCTATCCAACGTCTGTCTAATCTCAAGTTCGGGTGCAAATCTTCCACGTGCATATCTGAAAATGTCATAACTGGATGAGGTATATCTTGTTTGTAATAGTTATCAACATCCTGTTGTTCCGCATTCTCAGGAGGAGCAATGCGAGCTTGGGATGAAGATTCACCCCTTTCAGTCTGCAAAACACATCAAACACAATTTTTGTGCATCCAAATATGCATTAGTGTCAGCAAAATCATCAATCAAAATAATTACAATGACATGTTCAATTTATATCAAACTTATGCTCATTTTCATATTTTTATCAAATCTACACTTTTTCAAATAAGCATATACGAAAATGTTCGCCAAGTTCCTAAGCATTCAACTCAAATAACATGTCAAAATAATCATTATTAGTAATTAAACAAGTTTCAAATGGCATTATCTCTCAAAAATCAAGTTCATGAATTTTAGACTTGAAAAAGTCCACTTTAATTCTCAAAAATTATGTTTAGGCTCAAAGTTTGGATCATTTAACTACCTAAACATGTTACACTACTTAATTTAGCAATAATTCATGACAAAAATCGGCCATAACCTGTTTATATCAAAAAGCCCCAAATTGCTCAAGAACACAAACCCTAGATTACTCAAAATTTGAAGTTTAAGGCTTCTAATCATGTTAAATAGCATCAATCTAGGTTATACAAGCATAATACATAAGCAATTTAAGCATAATTACACTAAAAAGCATCAAAATCGAATTGGGTATAAATTTGTTCAAGAACACTAATTTTCGAATTAAATGGGTGTTTTGATGAAGAAATTACCGTTTTTCTTGAGTAATTCCTTGATAGCATCCTTCTCAACATGATTTTGTGAAAGATTTGATTAAAAATGGCCAAAAATTGCAAATTTGGGAGGTTTTTTTTTTGGGTTTTTTCGCAGAAAAATGAAGAGTGTGTTTTGGGGACTGTCTGATCTTGCGTTTTTTTTTTCTTTCTGGAATTTGCATCCTCCGCGAGTCACGGTGTATAACTCCTTCAAACTCTACGAGTCGCGGTGTCTTTTTTTTTTTATTTATAAAAACCTTAACTTATAAAACAATTAATTAATTAATTTTAAAATTTTGTTTCCCGTGTTATTTAGGACGAGGTCGTTTTGGAACGATGTCCTAGTCCGTCCCTCGACAAAATTTTAAAATTTATCAATTTAAAGCGCGGTTTTAAAAGCAAAGATTTTTGGGTTTTTTAATTTTTTTGGCATACTTTAATTCAATAAGATTAAAAATAATGATAATAAAAGTTCTCGTCCCTCCCTCGGGTAAAGCAATTTCGGTTCAAAGACCTAGTCTTCAACTCACGACAAATTTTAAAAATCATATTTTTAACTTAGCGAAATAAAGTAAATTTTTGTTTTTAAATTCACACCAAACTTAAATTTAAAATGCATAAAATTAAAAATTCATATTTTTTTAAAAATTAAAAATTCACACCAAACTTATATTATATTTTTGTTTTTATACATACAAACTTATATTAATTTTTCAAATATTTACAATTTTAAATAAGTTTACAATATTAAATTAATATTTATATATTAATTTTAAAAAAAACATGGTAAAAATAAAATTAAAAATCTTTTTGGTCTTTTATCCCACTTTAATCAATCAAATATTATCAAAAATATACGCCCCTCTTTTCGGTAAAGTAATTTCAGTTCCATGACCTAATTTAACTCATGACGAATTTTTGAAATATTTTGGGTTGATTGATTAAAGATATTTATACCTTAAGAATAAACGGTAAATTTCGCAGTGATGTAATAAATTTTTGTATGATATCAATAATTTCGGTCGCAAGACCTAATTTCATCGAATACCAATTTAATACTTTATAGCGAACAAATTAGCGTTTATTGTCAAAAGGTTAAAAATAAAAAAAACAAAAAAAAACTGTACAGACTTACCTGTGAGATAGTATTCTTAGTGATATGCTCTGGCCCACTCATAAGATAGTCGGACTAATTGATTTTCCATGGCTACATAGACGTAACCTCGAGCATTCAGTGTTTTTTCTTCTAAACATATGAACGGTCCATCTCTGCATAAAGTAACAAATTCGGTGTTTGAATAGGTTTGATTATTTGAACATTTACCTTCGTGTGACCATTTTCCGCATTTGTGACATCTTTCAAGGTGTCGTGCTCTTCTTTTCGCTGCGGATTTTGATTTTCCTTTACCAAATTGTAACTTATTATCTTCGCATCTGGATTCTTTTCTTACTCCGTCCAATATTTCTCTGATTACTGATACCAGTTCACTCGGAAGTGTGTCATTATTACGTTTAGTAATCAAAGCGTGTAGCATTAGACCATGGTTCAGTTCACAGGAAGTCTTCATTTCGTTGAAAGCTAAAAAAATAAAAATTCAGAATGGGGGAGAAGACTAGTTCTTTAGGATCTGCTAGGGAAAGACCATTCGGGTTCCATTTTCGAGAACTATACGAAAACAGAAAATCTAACTCTAACAGAAATACATATTATCCTTTAAATACTTGATTCTCCCCACACTTAGTTAGCTGTGGTATCGAAATTGTGATTAACTTCGTTGTCGACTTCCATCGGACTATCTATGTAGTGTTTAACTCTGTGACCATTAACTTTAAATTCAATCCCATTTGAATTTATTAATTCTACTGTTCCGTATGGGAAAACTCTTTTGACTATGAATGGTCCAGACCATCTTGATTTCAATTTTCCAGGAAATAGCTTGAATCGTGAATTGAAAAGAAGAACTCTGTCTCCTTCTTTAAATTCTTTTGAACTTCTGATTCTTTTATCATGCCATTTCTTCGTTCTTTCCTTATAGATTAACGAATTTTTGTATGCTTCATGTCTTAATTCTTCTAATTCATTTAATTGACTTAATCGTAGACATCCAGCTTCATGTAAATAAAGATTACATGTCTTCAAAGCCCAAAATGCTTTGTGTTCAATTTCTACTGGAAGATGACATGCTTTTCCGTAAACGAGTTTAAAAGGTGTGGTTCCAATTGGAGTTTTGTAGGCTATTCTAAAAGCCCAGAGTGCATCCTCCAATTTTATGGACCATTCCTTCGGATTTGATCCTACGGTTTTCTCTAGAATACGTTTTAATGCTCGGTTGGTATTTTCAACTTGTCCACTTGTTTGTGGATGATATGCAGTGGAGATTTTATGAGTTACTCCATATCTTTTAAGAACTTTCTCAAGTTGATTATTACAAAAATGAGTTCCCCGATCACTTATTAAAGCTTTCGGTGTTCCAAACCTTGCAAAAAGACGTTTTAAAAAGTTGACTACAACTCGTGCATCGTTAGTTGGGATAGCTTGTGCTTCCGCCCATTTAGATACATAATCAATGGCAACGAGAATATATAGATTATTATGCGATTTTGGAAATGGACCCATAAAGTCAATACCCTAAATGTCAAATACTTCACATACTTGAATGGCATTTTGTGGCATTTCATCACGTTGACTTATTTTTCCAGCCCTTTGACATGCATCATAGGATTTGCAAAGAAGGTGTGCGTCTTTGTAAATTGTAGGCCAATAGAATCCAGGATCATAAACTTTTCTTGCTGTTAGTTGAGGCCCATAATGCCCTCCTGTTGGTCCTGTGTGACAATGGTTTAAGATTTTACTAGCTTCATCTCCGAATACACATCGGCGTATTATTCCATCGGGACAACTTTTAAACAAATGTGGATCTTCCCAGAAATAGTGTTTTATATCACTAAAGAATTTCCTTCGTTTTTGGTACGATAATCCTTTTTCAAGGAATCTACATACTAAGTAGTTTGTATAGTCTGCAAACTATGGTATTTCATTATAATCTATCTTCAATAGATATTCATCAGGAAAGTTGTCTTGTATGGCCGATTCATTTAGAACTTCTAATTCAGGATATTGAAGACGAGAAAGACGATCAGCGGCGAGATTTTCTGCTCCTTTTTTATCTCGGATTTCAATATCGAATTCTTGTAAGAGTAGGATCCAACGGATTAATCTTGGTTTGGCATCTTGTTTTGAAAATAGGTATCTAAGAGCAGAATGGTCGGTATAGACCACCGTTTTAGCTAGGACGAGATATGAACGAAATTTGTCAAAAGCAAAGACAATAGCAAGGAGTTCTTTTTTAGTAGTTGTGTAATTCGTTTGTGCTCCTTGTAACGTCTTACTAGCATAATATATAGGTTGAAATCGTTTTTTAATCCTTTGTCCTAAAACGGCTCCCATTGCAAAATCACTTGCATCGCACATTAGTTCAAACGGTAGATTTCAATTTGGTGTTATCATGATCGGTGCATTAGTGAGTTTCTCTTTAAGAATATTAAAAGATTTGATACATTCATCTGAAAAGATGAATGGAGCATCCTTTTCTAGGAGTTTATTCATAGGAGTGGCAATTTTAGAAAAATCTTTTATGAAACGTCGGTAAAAACCGGCATGCCCTAGAAAACTCCTAACTCCTCTAACATTGGTGGGATGTGGAAGTTTAGCAATTACATCTACTTTAGCTCTATCCACTTCAATTCCTTCCTTTGAGATTTTATGTCCAAGAACGATGCCTTCTTTAACCATGAAATAGCATTTCTCCCAATTAAGAACTAGATTTGATTGTTCGCATCTAATAAGCATTTGTTCAAGATTAGCTAGACATGATTCAAAAGTATAACCGAAGACTGAAAAGTCATCCATGAAAACTTCCATGCATTCTTCTATCATGTCGTGAAAAATCGCCATCATGCACCTTTGAAAGGTTGCAGGGGCGTTGCAAAGTCCAAATGTGTGACAATCGCTCCAAATCCATATGGACGAACACGTCATTCATTGATTTCATTGCGAGGTATTTGACCTCTATATGATACTTTTTGTAAACATTGCATTCTTTTGAAAAGGCACACCATAAATGAATATTTAAATCAAAGGTTTTCGACATCGGATGATTTCTACATATAGACAATCACCATAAATAATAGTTTACAACAGTATTTCCGTTGACAATGCAGTCAAAATAAGATACATGGTGATGATTTGGTGAATGCAACGTCTCCTTGAAAAATATGTCATGTAAGACTCCATGCACATAGCTTGTTTAACATCTAAGCAAACAGCGGAAGACTTCTAGGAAACCTAAGAATAAACATGCTAACAAGTGTCAACACAAAGGTTGGTGAGTTCATAGTTTTAATGTTGCGCATAATCTGTATATAAAGGTGGATCACAAGATTTCAGTTGTTCAATCCAGAAACGTTTATCAAAATATTCTACGAAATTGAGCACCCTGGTAACTAAACTTAACGTATATATAATTTGTACCCTTTGTATAATCATCTTAATAATACACGCAAACTAACGTGTACGCTTCTCAAATAGCATACGTCCGTTAAAAGGCTAGTGCTCTAGCTCGGACGGGGATATCAAGCCCTATGGATCAATATACTACTACTCGCGCCCACCAGTTCTTATAACTGGCAGTTAACAGTTACCAAAGCTAAGGGATTTTTTGTTCAAACTCAGTGTAGAATTTAGTATGTACTTGTATCCATTGCGTTTTAAATAAAGTGCATGTATTCTCAGCTCAAAAATATATATTGCAAAAGCAATTAAAAAGGGATCAATGAAACTCACCTTAGCAGCATATAAAGTCGTTCACCAAAATGTGATCGAAACACGGATTACCAAACAACCGTAGATTTCAACCTAGAGAACATATGTTGGTCAATAAATTTCTATCAAGCTAGGTCAGGTCATAGTGTATCACAATCCTAATGCTCGATATTGACATACAAAAGTTATCCAATGTTGTTTCAAAAAGTCAATTTTGACAATAGTTTAACAAAACGAGACGTACCTTATATAAGGATTCATTTACTCGGTTGGTAATATTCAAAAATCCAATTTATCAATCTCGTAAACAAGTTGTTTAAATCTTAATTGTAGATTCAAAAGCAATTTCAATTAACTTCAATCATAATTCAGTTGCTCATATCTTTTAATCCGTTCATCGAAATTATTCGATATCTAAATGAAAAGTTATTGATTTTTTGTCAGCTTTCCAAAAACATGTATATCATATATCTTTTACCAGTGATATATGTATTTAATTCGTGATACATCATAAACTGTTTTACAAGGAAATTTAGCATACAAGCATGTATAAATATATATACTCGAGCACTAGACATGGATACACAATTATTATATAAAAGATAAAATATAAGTACTTACATATCAATATTGAGATTCAATATTGTAGAAAAGTACGTAGACGTAACGGAGATGATAACACTAGGTTTGACTTGCAAATAATACCCATGAATATTACCCATAACCTCCTTGGCAATAACCCATAATTTCCTTAGCTTTATCCGGCTCATAAAACTATTTTGAAAGTGACACGCTCATGACCTCGTCGTAGTATTTTATGTATAATACTAATAATAATACAAATACTACTAATAATAATAAGATTAATAATCATATTAATAATAATAATAATAATAATAATAATAATAATAATAATAATAATAATAATATAATTAATAAATATAATACGGAGTAATTTTTAAATTAAAACAGAGGCAGATATCTCGAGCTTTATAGGTGTGGCCTGTCCAGGACTGCCATGCGATCGCATGGCCTCCAAGACCATTTCCCATGCGATCGCATGGGATGGATTTCCAGCTCATGATCTTTTAACTTCTAGTTTGTCGACATATTTTTTAATTATTAATATAATATATTTAATTTATATAATTAATTATATATTATATTAAATTCACATGCATAGTTGACTTGTAATTTTCGTTCCGATAAGTCGTACGTCGTCACTCGACTTATGTCCCGGTTCCGGTTTTTCGAACGTCCTATCGTATACTGAGAAAACTTGTACTTTACGTTTCGTGAATCGTACCTTTGTCAAAATATAGTCTTAAATCATCCATAAACTATACCACTGTAGCAAGTTACTGTAGCAATTCACTGTAGCAAATAGTGATTTTCAAAAACAATGTAGCATTTTGGGTACTGTAGTAATTTGAAAATGTTACTATCGTTTACTAAATAACTTGAAATTATATATATGTATATATCTTTTTAATATACATAAATCAGTTTTTAAATACACATTGGAAGTTATTTATAAATAAATTTTAATAATAAATATTTCAACTTATCATATATATTCAAATAGATATTTAAACCAATAAGTTTAATGTACGGTATCAAATAATTAATACATTGTTACCTTTTCAAGTTATAGTATATATGTATATATTTACATATAATTGTTCGCGAATTGTCGAAACAACCGAAGGATATTTAAATATATAAAAGTAGTTCAAAAATTTTGAGATTCAGTTTTACAGACTTTGCTTATCGTGTCAGAAATGTTAATCATACAAAGATTAAGTTTAAATTTGGTCAGAAATTTCCGGGTCATCACAAAATGGCATGCGTTTGTAAGCAAAAGTACCATAAGGGCACGTGAATGTGGTTTTCTCTTGATCTTCGGGTGCTATTGGAATTTGAAAATATCCGAAAAATCCATCAAGAAAACAATAGTAACTATTTCCGGCTAATATTTCTAACATTTGATCAATAAAAGGTAAGGGAAAGTGATCTTTTCTGGTGGCGTCATTTAATTTTCTATAATCAATACACACACGCCATCCTGTTACAGTCCTAGTAGGAATAAGCTCATTTTTCTCATTTGTAATGACAGTCATGCCACCCTTCTTAGGCACGCATTGAACTGGGCTTACCCATGGACTATCAGAAATTGGATAAATTAAACCTGCATCAAGTAGTTTAATAATTTCTTTTTTAACAACATCTTGCATATTAGGATTTAGTCTTCGTTGGCGTTGCACATACGTTTTATGACCTTCTTCCATAAGGATTTTATGTGTGCAATACGAAGGACTTATTCCTTTAATATCATGAATCTTCCATGCAATGGCTGGTTTATGAGCTTTCAACACAGAAATGAGTTGAGATTTTTCATTTTCAGTAAGAGAAGACGATATTATTATAGGTAATTCAGATTCACCATGTAAATAAGTGTATTCCAAATGATTTGGAAGTGGCTTTAACTCTAATGTCGGAGGTTCTTCTATCGATGATTTATATCGATATCTGTCTTCTTCTTTTAGCATTTGAATTTCTTCTGTTGTTGGTTCATATCCATTAGCTATTAGTGTAGCTAACATTTCAGTTTCATCAATTGGTTTAGTTCCTTCTCCTAAAGAACATTCTCCTGTTCCTTGTAATTCTGGAAATTCTTCTAACAATTCTGCATGTGAATCTATAGTTTGAATATAATAACATGTATCATCTGCAGATTGTGGTTGTTGCATAGCTCTATCAACTGAAAAGGTAACACTCTCATCCTCTATACTTAGGGTCAGTTTCTTACCAAACACGTCTATCATTGCTTTAGCCGTGTTTAAGAATGGTCTTCCTAATATGAGAGGAACTTGAGAATCTTCTTCCATGTCCAGAACAACAAAATCTACTGGAAATACTAAAGTACCAACTTTAACTAGCATGTTCTCCATTATCCCTCTAGGATATTTTATTGATCGATCGGCTAGCTGTATGCTTATTCGTGTTGGTTTCAATTCTCCAAGGTCTAGTTTAGCGTATAGTGAATACGGCATTAAATTTATACTAGCACCTAAGTCTGCTAATGCTTCTATTGAACTAAGACTACCCAGAAAATATGGAATTGTGAAACTTCCTGGATCAGATAATTTTTCTGGTATCTTATTCAACAGCACTACTGAACAATTAGCATTCATAGTAACGGCAGAGAGTTCTTCCATTTTCTTTCTATTTGAGATTAGATCTTTCAGAAATTTAGCATATCTAGGTATTCCTGAAATTACATCAATGAAAGGAAGATTGACATTTATTTGTTTAAACATATCCAAAAATTTGGATTGCTCGGCTTCAAGTTTCTCTTTTTTCATCTTACTCGGGTAAGGAAGTGGTGGTTGGTATGGTTTAACATAAGGTTTAGCCTTAACTGTGTTATCTTCATTAACCTTTTCAACTACCGGTTCTGTTTCCTTATCTTGTTCAGATTGTGGTTCTTGTGGAGTAGGAATAGCTTCATCAGAAATTACAGGTATTTCAGGTGGTTTAACTGTAATACCACTTCTTGTGGTAATGGCTTTAGCTGTTTCATTCCGGGGGTTAGCATTTGTATCACTAGGTAGACTTCCCGATATTCTTTCTCCTATTAACCTTGCTAGGTTACTTACTTCTTGTTCCAAATTTTGAATAGAAGCTTGTTGATTTCTAAATGCTTTAGCATTTTGTTCATTAGTTTGTTTCTGAGATGTGAAAAACTGTGTTTGAGTTTCAACTAGCTTCGTCATCATATCTTCTAAATTCAGCTTTTTATCATCGGTTTGTGGTGGTTTGTTTTGAAAATTAGGTCTTTGCTGGTTGTAAGTATTGTTGGTATAACGTCCTCCCAATAGGGTCTGGAAGGAACGTCACTAATATCAAAACATACCAACATATTATAATAAATGAGAACAATACTAAATGATGAATTTAACTTTAATGAGTACGCAGCGGAAAATGAAATGTCGTTACAATGACAGGAATAACAATATCGTAAATGTTCACATGCAGAAGTAATAAATGCGATATCTCTTGATCCTATGTCCAAGTAGCATCACATAAGCGGTAAGTATAAGAGCTTGAATCAAACAGCACCTGAGACAAAACATGCTAAAGTGTCAACCAAAAAGGTTGAGTGAAGTTCATAGGTTTAACAAAAAGTTTGTCATTGTTTTAGACCACAAGATTTAGTTTGTAAAGTTGATCTCCCGCAGGATCAAAAAGTTATGCCAATGCGTGATATTTAGACTAAACGTTCAAGTTTTGCCCCATGACAAGTTGTGTCTGTCCTTGTCGGTTTAATTTCATTATTAAGTAATACAATGACTTGGTCAAATGTATCGGGAACGTTACTCCCGATAGGCCTACCCCCAATAATTAAGCATGCCGCAGTAATTAAAAATATCACTGTAAGGACTTAGTCGGACATAGCCGGGTATAGCATAGTTTAACAGTTTGGTACTTGTGCCTAAAGTGTAAAAAGTAAAAACAGCATGTGTCTCACCCCAAGTAAAAGTAAGTAAGTTTGCTAGCAAAAAAGAGGGGCTATGAATTCACCTTAGTAAGTAGCGAGAGTGTTATTCCTCGGAATAAAGAGTTGAACGAGTGAGCAGGAAAGTCAACCTATTGACATTTAAGAGTAGTTAAGTGTTTTGCCCATGTTTAAGTTTAAGTATGTGTTTAAGTATAGTTTGTTTTACTAAGTTTCTATTCCTAGTATGTTACTATTTTTATAAAGTTTTTATTTTTAGAAAGTTTCTTATTTTACTAAGTTTCTATGACTAGAGAGTTTCTACTTTTATCAATGTTTTCCATTTTAGGATACTTGCCGTATTAGATAAGCTTCCAATCACCCCTTTCCCTTCGAATGGCTAATTTAGATCTAGGGGCTTGAGCCATAGGACCCTTTAAATCAGAAATCCAAACCCTCTGCCTAGAATCTCATAGAAACCATTCGTCAAGAAAGTTCGAAGATCTATACATCTCTAATACATATCCCAAAATGTTTTTATGTTACAATATAAGTAGTAGGTTATAGGTGCTAGTAATAGTAATAGTGTATACATGTTATTTATTTTATTTTTAATTGCATATAATTTATAACATTATTTACATATTTTGGTAAAAATAATAACCGAAGTAAAAAGTAAAAAGTAAAAAGTAAAAAAGTAAAAAGTAAAAAGTAAAAAAATAAAAAGTAAGAAAAGAATACTTACTAGTAGTAATTCTTCAAAGAGAGAATGAGAGAAATTTTGGTGTGAGTTTGAATGAGAAATGAGAGGTATTTATACTTGAAAAAATTAGGTAAAAAGAATAAAATAATTAAAAGAAAAATAAATATTTAATTCTTAATGGGATTTTAAAATTAAAAAGTATTAAATGTTAGGTCATGGGATAATGCACAAAATAAAATAATAAAAGTAGTTTTTCCATTAGAATTTTTAATTAAAAAGTAATTTATTTATTTATTTATTTATTTTATTTTTTTCATTTATTTTAAGGATTTTTTTTATATAAATAAACAAATTGATTTAATGCTTTTCCAAGAATATTTGTCAATAATATTTTATTTTATTTTATTTTATTTTATTTTATTTTTTTTATTTAATTAATAAATACAAATTTTGCATAAAATAATAAATAATTCGGTATTTTGTATTTTTAATAATAATTATGATTTTAATTATTAAACTATAGTTTTAGTAAATTTGTAAATATTATTACATTTATATATAATTAGATTTATTATATAGTTACATATATAATACATTAACTAAATAATAAAAGTGATACAAAGTTTATATACTTAGTTAAATTATGTCAAATTATATAAATTAATAATATATTATTTATTTAAGCGTACATTGTTGACTAAAAATTACTATTCGGTCAATATTTAATTGTATATAACAACCCTTAATACATATAGTCAGACATATAACCCTAGGGTTAATTCAGTAAATTTAGAAGTTGAAAAGTGAGGGTTGTTACAGTTGGATACTTGTTGATTGCTAGGACCTTGTTGGTTGTTGTATGGAATATTTCGATTATAATTTTGGTTTTGATTGTAAATCGGTCTTGGCGGTTGATAATTATTCTGATAATTATTTCCAGGCCTTTGGTTTAGATATGAAACATTCTCTCTTTGTTCCATTGTTAGTTCAATACTGAGATAATCTTTTGTCAAATGTGGTCCTCCACACTGCTCACAACTAATTCGTATTGAGTGAATATCTTTAGTCATCTTTTCCATTCGTCTCTCGACAGCATCTATCTTTGCTGAAATGGAATCTAAGTCATGGCTAGAATCGGCTCTAGCTGCTTTAGATGATCTAACGATATCTTTTTCTTGGTGCCACTCATGTGAGTGGGAAGCAGTGTTATCAATAATTTTATAAGCATCAGTTTCGGTTTTCTTCATAATAGAACCACCAGCTGCTATATCGATGTCTTTCCTTGTAGTGATGTCGCATCCTTGGTAGAATATTTGTACTATTTGACAGGTGTCTAAACCATGTTGTGGACATCCTCTTAATAACTTTCCAAATCTAGTCCACGCCTCATATAGAGTTTCATTCGATTTCTGTGTGAACGTAACAATTTCTCCTTGAAGTCTTACGGCTTTAGATGCCGGAAAGAATTGTTTAAGAAATTTTTCAACTAAAACGTCCCATGTATCAATCGCCCCTTCAGGTAACAATTCTAACCAATCTTTGGATTCTCCCTTTAAAGTCCAGGGAAATAACATGAGATATATCTGTTCATCGTCTACTTCTCGGATTTTAAATAGTGTGCAGATCCTATTAAAGGTACGAAGATGTTCATTTGGATCTTCTTTCGGCGCACCACTAAATTGGCATTGATTAGTCACCATGTGTAGAATTTGTCCTTTGGTTTCATAATCTGGCGCATTAATGTCTGGATGAGTAATAGCGTGACCTTGGCCAGTGCGTTTAGCTCGCATTCGGTCTTCCATACTTAAAGGTTCCAGATTTTCCATGATTGAATTTGTTGAATCTGAATTACTAGAGGATTCTGATTTAATGGTTTGTTCCTCAACAATCTCTGTTTGAATGATTGGTGGTTCCGGAGGAAAAATTAATGGTTCAGGATCTATGAATCGTCCCTGAATATTCTCCGGATTCTCAATTGTGAGGTCGGGTTCAAAGAATGGATTATCGGAAATTTGAATTGGAGTACTTGGTCGACTGGATGACGATTCTAAAGAAAAATCAACGCCGACAATATTTGCTAGATGTCTTGATCGAGTTACAGGTGGTGAACGTATAAAAGGTGGTGAACGTCTTGCTCGGTGCATTCACTGAATATCCTATTAGTTTTTAAAAGGAAAGAAAAATTATATAAGTTATCCAATTAATAGACTTTTCTGATTTTGCCCACGTTTCGAATAGCCAAAAGATGCAGCAGAGGGGCAGGATTCGTTTGGTCTCAATATAATTGAGTACTGTTTGGCTCCAATAACCCGGTCCACGTACAAATCCAACTATTACTACGAACCAGAAAATTTTGATATCTATCAATTTAATCACTTAAAATAAATTTTCGTAATTTAAAGAAATTTAGAGAAGAAATAGAATAAAAATCTATGTCCTAAAAACTAGAATGACGAGAAATAAAAAAGAAAAAGAGCTCGTCGAAAAAGGTCGAAAAAGAAAAGGGTTGAAAAATAAAAGGCGTCGAAAAATAAGAAAGAAAAAGAGTGACTTATAAAACTTAAAAACACTCGACTAACCCAACTTTATTACTATCACTAACTTAAAATTAAAATTACAAATTAAGATTACTAATTGGAGTGATAATTGATACATAGGTAAAAGGCGTCAAAAAATGAAAGTAAGAAAGTAGCGCGTTGAAACTTAAAAAAGAATTAAAAACTAAGAATTAAAAGTTGCGTCTAAAAATATTAAAGCTTACAAGAAAAACTATATCCCAAATGGCAATATCTTAAAAGGCACTAAAATATAAAAATGGCGTCGCAAAATTCTAAAGCACCTAAATCTTAGTCTAAAGAGAAATCACTTAAGGGATTTTACGGCAAAGCCTAAAAATCTATAAATAAAAATAACTAAGGCAAAAACTATGACTTAGAACTAAAAAAAAAGAGTGAAAAATACAAATATTACGCTAAAACAATTAAAAGGAACAAAATATAAAAATAAACTAAAAGTTGTAAAAATTACAATTTTTATAAAAATATTATTTTTATATTATTTATTTTATAAAACTATTAAGTTTATATAAATTAAATAACTAATTAAAACTAAATAATACAAAATAATAATAAAAACTAAATTAAAAATTAAATTAAAACACTAACCTAATTAGGGTTATAATTAAAAAATAAAAATAATAATTACTCCGTATTTAATGCAGTTTAGGGTTTCTGTGTGACCTGTCTGGGTGGCTCCGCGAGTCACGGTGAACCCAGTTCAAAACCCCCGCAAGTCGCGGAGATTGCAGGTTCAATGTGTACCAGGTTCAAATTTGACAGGTTCAGTTTTTATTATATTTTTTTTATATTTTTCTGTTTTATATTTTCTGTTTTAATAATTAAATAAAATATTTATATAAATTAAATAAAAACTTATGTTTTAAAAACTAAAATAAAAATAGAAATACTTTATAATTTTATAAAAATCTTAAAAATAGATTTATATATATATATTTTTTAGTTTTTTTTTTATTTTTTATTTTTGATATTTAAAAAAAAATGTATTTTTACAAAAACTAAATAAAATGTAACAACCCAACATTGATTTACCAAAAACACGACACAAAAAAAAAATTTCTGTGACTACCCATCTGGACGGCGTTCAGAAATCGGGACGGCGTCTAGCCTTTACAACTGGGACGGCGTCCAAGGATTTGGGACGGCGTCCAAGGATTTGGGACGGCGTCCCAATGAACTAAAAAGTACTGATCAGTTTTTGTTTACACGCGAGCGAAAAACTCGCTCCCCGACACTTTTCAACGAAACCATTTTCACAATATGACATATTAAGTAAAACTAAGATATTGCCACCATAAAAACAAGTTTTACAACCCCGGGCTCACAATGACCCGTTTTACAAATAAAGTAGCATTTTCGACCCATTTATCTCTTTAGACGGATTAGAACTCTACAACCCAACCCGATACCAAGAGCATAATCTCGGGGACTACCAAAACCCCCATCCGCGTCCAATTATCCGAAAGCTACCCCATCAAGCCCAACCGCTCCTGCACGTCTAGTCTAACAACTAGCTAGCATCAATAACACAATACCTGTAAAAAGGTAAACAACGAGAGGGGTAAGCCGAGGCTTAGTGAATGCAATAATTATACACATACATATATAATATACCTACTTGCAAACACTTACTCACATACCGCATACATGTTAGCAACACAATTAGCTTATCATCACAATTACAAGCTATAACCTCCAATAATCAAGCTAGCATAACAAAAGCATATATAATATGAACAAATATAATATGCTTACGCTACAACACAAATAACCATGGTTAACCAATAGTACAACGGCGCTCGCGAAAACGCCATCGGTGTTCATAACATCCGTTAGGGCACTTAACACCTCGCACCACTAACCCCTAGGGTGGCACCTTAACACCTCGGCACATCACCCCGAGTGGCATCTTAACACCTCGATGCAACACTCATTATTTTACGGAGTGGTGTCTTAACACCTCGACACTACACTCCTAGGTGGAATCTTAACACCTCGATGCTACACCCGAGTGGCATCTTAACACCTCGTGTGACGATCGCTCCAAATCCATATGGACGAACACGTCATTCATTGATTTCATTGCGAGGTATTTGACCTCTATATGATACGTTTTGTAAACATTGCATTCTTTTAAAAAGGCACACCATAAATGAATATTTAAAACAAAGGTTTTCGACATCTGATGATTTCTACATATAGACAATCACCATAAATAATAGTTTACAACAGTACTTCCGTTGACAATGCAGTCAAAATAAGATACATGGTGATGATTTGGTGAATGCAATGTTTCCTTGAAAAATATGTCATGTAAGACTCCATGCACATAGCTTGTATAACATCTAAGCAAACAACAGAAGACTTCTAGGAAACCTGAGAATAAACATGCTAACAAGTGTCAACACAAAGGTTGGTGAGTTCATAGTTTTAATGTTGCGCATAATCTGTATATAAAGGTGGATCACAAGATTTCAGTTGTTTCATCCGAAACGTTTATCAAAATATTCTACGAAATTGAGCACCCTGGTAACTAAACTTAACGTATATATAATTTATTCCCTTTGTATAATCATCTTAATAATACACGCAAACCAACGTGTACGCTTCTCAAATAGCATACGTCCGTTAAAAGGCTAGCGCTCTAGCTCGAACGGGGATATCAAGCCCTATGGATCCATATACTACTACTCGCGCCCACCAGTTCTTATAACTGGCAGTTACTAGTTACCAAAGCTAAGGGATTTTCGGTTCATACTCAGTGTAGAATTTAGTATGTACTTGTATCCATTGCGTTTAAAATAAAGTGCATGTATTCTCAGCCTAAAAATATAGATTGCAAAAGCAATTAAAAGGGGAGCAAATGAAACTCACACAAAATCAGTTTTAGTATTTGTATCCATTTAGTAAAACAGATATAAAAGCATTGCATGTATTCTCAGCCCAAAAATGTAAAGAGTAAAAGGGATTATATGAAACTCACCTTCGCAGCATATAAAGTCGTTCACCAAAATGTGATCGAAACACGGATTACCAAATAACCGTAGATCTCAATCTAGAGAACATATGTTAGTCAATAAATGTCTATCAAGCTAGGTCAGGTCATAGTGTATCACAATCCTAATGCTCGATATTGACATACAAAAGTTATCCAATGTTTTTTCAAAAAGTCAATTTTGACAATAGTTTAACAAAACGAGACGTACCTTATATAAGGATTCATTTACTCGGTTGGTAATATTCAAAAATCCAATTTATCAATCTCGTAAACAAGTTGTTTAAATCTTAATTGTAGATTCAAAAGCAATTTCAATTAACTTCAATCATAATTCAGTTGCTCATATCTTTTAATCCGTTCATCGAAATTATTCGATATCTAAATGAAAAGTTATTGATTTTTTGTCAGCTTTCCAAAAACATGTATATCATATATCTTTTACCAGTGATATATGTATTTAATTCGTGATACATCATAAACTATTTTACAAGGAAATTTAGCATACAAGCATGTATAAATATATATACTCGAGCACTAGACATGGATACACAATTATTATATAAAAGATAAAATATAAGTACTTACATATCAATATTGAGATTCAATATTGTAGAAAAGTACGTAGACGTAACGGAGATGATAACACTAGGTTTGACTTGCAAATAATACCCTTGAATATTACCCATAACCTCCTTGGCAATAACCCATAATTTCCTTAGCTTTATCCGGCTCATAAAACTATTTTGAAAGTGACACGCTCATGACCTCGTCGTAGTATTTTATGTATAATAATAATACAAATACTACTAATAATAATAAGATTAATAATAATATTAATCTTAATAATAATAATAATAATAATAATAATAATAATAATAATAATAATAATAATAATAATAATAATAATATAATTAATAAATATAATACGGAGTAATTTTTAAATTAAAACAGAGGCAGATATCTCGAGCTTTATAGGTGTGGCCTGTTCAGGACTGCCATGCGATCGCATGGCCTCCAAGACCATTTCCCATGCGATCGCATGGGATGGATTTCCAGCTCATGATCTTTTAACTTCTAGTTTGTCGACATATTTTTACTCTAGCAATTCACTGTAGCAAATATTTTGAGATTCAGTTTTACAGACTTTGCTTATCGTGTCAGAAATGTTAATCATACAAAGATTAAGTTTAAATTTGATCAGAAATTTCCGGGTCATCACAGTACCTACCCGTTAAAGAAATTTCGTCACGAAATTTGAGTGAGGTCGTCATGGCTAACAATAAAAATGTTTTCATGACGTATATGAGTCGATAAATAGAGTTTTATTACCCCGAGTGGCATCTTAACACCTCGATGCAACACTCATTATTTTACGGAGTGGTGTCTTAACACCTCGACACTACACTCCTAGGTGGCATCTTAACACCTCGATGCTACACCCGAGTGGCATCTTAACACCTCGATGCTACACTCTTCACGTGAAACATGGTGTCTTAGCACCTCGACACTACACATTTCTCGCTACAACAAATAGATACATTATATACCTACACATATAATTATTCCACTCACCTCGAATTGCCCGCACAAGTCATAAACGTAAATCGCCTCCAAAAGCAACCGAGCAAACCTTTTACCTATAATACGCATATAGATATAAAAACAATCAACATACATTCTCTACGAGAGAATTCGACTTCAACACCCTTAACCAAGGGTTTACACCTATCACCACAAACCGCCCATTTAGACACATAAAGTGAACTTCACTAATTACCACTACGGGTGGTAATTTCGACCCATCCAACAAGACAATTTAACCAAAATTATATTTGACACCATTTAAACCAATCTTGGTCTTAACCAAAATTGCTTATCATCCAATTAATCCAAAATTAAAGTCATTACCAAATTTGACCCATCTAAGTCAACCCATTTTGACATAAGTCCCAAAAACATCTTTAATCACTAACGGCTAGTGACTAACTTTCCAAAATACCATTTAACACTTGAATCAAACATTTATATACTTGGTTCATCAAATCTTGACCCATAACTTAGTTTGACACCGAATCAAGCTTACTTGACCCAAAATACCCATTCGACCCATTTTGACCTAGATTAGGGTTTACACCCAAAAATCAAGTCAACACAAGTGTTCTAAGGTTTAACTAACACATGCAAGGTCCAAACTAACAATTCCATCAATTGAAACCCTAAGTCACCAATTCGGGTTTACATACATGAATCTTCCCCAAAAACCCCCAAACTTCACAATAAATGGGTTATAACTCTAACTAGCACAAACTTTAACTCAAACAATAATCTTAACAAAGAAATTCAGATTTAGAGCTTACCAACACTACCACCACGTAGCCGTGAACGAGATGAACAACTTTAACTCTTGAGACCCGACCCGAATCACACTTCTTCTTCTCCAAATCCCCAACTCTCTCTCGCTAGAACCTCTCTCTCTCACTAGGGTTTGATGAGAGTGTTTGAGAAGGTGAAATGGGGATAAGAATGAGAGTGGATCAGTTTTAATGGCTCAAAACCGACCCCCAAGTGAAAAGACTCAAATACCCTCTTTTAAAACCTTTAAAATACAGCTGCTGGCCTGTCAGGCACTTTGGACGGCGTCTAAAATGGCCGGATGTGATGACCCGGGAATTTCCGACCAAATTTAAACTTAATCTTTATATGATTTCGACACGATAAGCAAAGTCTGTAATGTTGAGTCTTGAAAACTTTGGAACAGTTACATGAATGCATTTGCCCTTTTGACCATTCCCGACGATTCACGAACATCAGTGTGTAAATAAATGTGTATGAATTTTATACATATGAAAGATTGTAATATATATAAATATAAAATTAAAGATTCAACAATTTATATAACTAGTAAATAATATATAATAAATGGTAATATATTAAATTTAATTACAAGTTTGAATATTAAGTATTATATTAATATTATTATCATTAATAATATTATTATTAAGTAATGTTATCAATAATATTATTAAATAGATCGTTATTATTATCATATATATCTATATATAGTGTAATGTATAAATATTAAATATTAAATATACACTATTTTATATATAACTATTAAATGTTACATAATTAATAAATTGTAATATCAAACGTAATTACAAGTTGAAACATAATTATTATACTGTTTTTATTACTTTCATGAATATTAATATCAGTATTACGAATATTATTATTCTAATATAATATATAGATATAAAATATGGTACATTTAAACTGTCACTAATATTATCGTCATCTATACTAATATTATTATTACTATTATTAAGTAATACTATCAGTATTATTAATAGCGTTATTAACATTATTACTATTACTAAAAATATTAAAATTATTATAATTATTATAATACAACTTATATTATTATTATTAATATTATAATTATTAATATCATTATTAACAACATTATTAATTGTTATCATTATCTTTGTTAATTATTATTATTATTTTTAGAATTATTAATATTATTATCAATATTATAAATCTTATTATTATTATTTATGTATTAATATTATTATTAATATATGTATATATAAGTTATAATCTGATACTTACACCTGCACAAAATACTGATTTATATAAATAAATAATGTTATATATATATGTACCTAATATTTCGATTATATACACTTATATATACAGAAATTTACGTAAATCAGTTCCCTATCAATATCAACCTGTAGATGATTATTCTCTAGTACAAATCACGATTTTTAAATCACTGAATGAATCCAAATTCTTGTTACAAGTCGTTCTCCATCTTTATTTTTTATTATTAATTTTTTGTATATTTCTTTTTAGTTTGATTCTCCTGGTCGACATATAATTGCCTTAAATTAAATAAATTGCAGTGTAAAAGGTACCAGTCGAATTACAGTGTCAAATAACAAACCTAAAAATTTTGCACATCCTTTAATTAAATTAAATTAAATCAAAAATAAAATCAAGAATAGTTTTCTGCTCTGTTCGTATGTTTGATTTTAAAAAGCTCGATTTCAAAACTTATACCAAAATGTGGTAATACCGTTGTGTAAGGAATCATTTGAACAAACATTCTGCAAAATACCAAATTCCAATTCATCGTAACGAATTTGAATTTCACAGTCAAAGTTTTTACATTTGAAAGTCAACTTTTGTTCTAGAGCAAAATTCGATTTTTCTGTTTCATTTTGAGTTGAATTGATGGATCCTATAGTCTCTAGGAGGGATTCTAAATATAATTTCTGTACAAAGTTTCTTCTAAAATGATCTTAAATTTAAAATCCGAATTTAGTTATTTATCGTGTTCTTCAGCGGTTTTTAATTATTTTTTTTTGTTTTAATTAATTTCAAACACTGTAAGTTTTGTATAAGTCTTAAACATTAAAAGTAATTAGTAAACTCATTTTTTTTTTTGAGAAGACTACTGGATTCGATCTTTGGTTGTTTAGGAAGAAGAAGAAGGGCTGTTAATATACAGGTTATATTTTTTGGATTTGGAATTATATCAGAAATAGTAAACAGATCGAATGGTTAGAGTGTTATGCGTGTGAGCGAGAGGTCTCGGGTTCGATCCCTGCCAGGGTCATTTTTTAAGGCCGAATTTTTTTATGAGGTAGTCTTTCTTCCTTTATTAGTATTATTATTATTATTATTATTATGATTATTATTATTATGATTATTATTATTATTATTATTATTATTATTATTATTATTATTATTATTATTGTTATTTTTTATTATTATTAATATTATTATTATTATTATTAATATTATTATTATTATTATTATTATTATTATTATTATTATTATTATTATTATATTATTGTTGTTGTTGTTATTAATAAGTTTTGTTATTAGTGTTAGGTTAATTATTATTAATACTATCGTTAATATGATTTATATTATTATTATTATTATTATTATTAACATTATTATGAACATAATACAATTTAACATTATAAATATTATTATAAGTATCATAATTGCTCTTATTATTATTATCATAATTAAAAGTATAATATCTATTATTATTATTACTATGAGTATTACTCCCGATATTATTTGTAATTTTAAAACTTCTTATTATTGTCATTATGATGAAAAGGTTTATTAATAATAATATTATGAAAATAATACAAATTATTATTATTGTTGTAAATATTAGTACTAGTATCATTTTAGACTTATTATTAAATAAAAGTAATATTATTAGGATTACCACTAGTAATAAGATTGTTATTATTATTATTATTATTATTATTATTATTATTATTATTATTATTATTATTATTATTATTATTATTATTATTGTTATTATTATTATTATTATTATTATTAAGTATTATGTAGTGATATCAAAATTATTAATTTCATTACCATTACTAGTATATTATCAATCTTATTAAAACTACTGATGTTATCATTATATTTAATATTAGTATTATCATTATATTATTTAAAATATTATCCTTGTATTATTAAAATACTGTTTTAACAAACAAATGATACACACACACACACACACACACACACACACACACACACACATATATATATATATATATATATATATATATATATATATATATATATAAAACATAATAAACTTAATATCTTAGTTAGTTAAAATATATAAAATGAATACATGGAACATATAAGTTATTAACATAAAAATGATATAACTAATACATTTGCATATATATATGTGTTCAATTACAACTATGAATATTAATAAGTATACAAATGATATAGGTTCGTGAATCCGAGGCCAACCCTGCTTTGTTCAATATAGTCATATGTATTTTTACTACAAAATACATTAGGTGAGTTTCATTTGCTCCCTTTTTAAATGCTTTTACAATATATATATGTGGGACTGAGAATACATGCGCTACTTTTATAAATGCTTTACGAAATAGACACAAGTGATCGAAACTACATTCTATGGTTGAATTATCGAAATCGGATATGCCCTTTTTTATTAAGTCTGGTAATCTAAGAATTAGGGAACAGACACCCTAATTGACGCGAACTCTAAAGATAGATCTATCGGGCCCAACAAGCCCCATCCAAAGTATCGGATGCTTTAGTACTTCAAAATTTATATCATGTTCGAAGGAGGATCCCGGAATGATGGGGATATTCTTATATGCATATTGTGAATGTCGGTTACCAGGTGTTCAATCCATATGAATGATATTTTTGTCTCTATGCATGGGACGTATGTTTATGAGAAATGGAAATATGAAATCTTGTGGTCTATTAAAATTATGAAATGATTATTTATGTTAAACTAATGAACTCACCAACCTTTTGGTTGACACTTGAAAGCATGTTTATTCTCAGGTATGAAAGAAATCTTCCGCTGTGCATTTGCTCATCTTAAAGATATTATTTGGAGTCATTCATGACATATTTCAAAAAAGTTGCATTCGAGTCGTTGAGTTCATCAAGATTATTATTAAGTCAATTATAGTAAGATATATTACGAAATGGTATGCATGTTGTCAACTTTCGATGTAATGAAAGATTGTCTTTTCAAAAACGAATGCAATGTTTGTAAAATGTATCATATAGAGGTCAAGTACCTCGCGATGTAATCAACTGTTGTGAATCATTTAAAATCGATATGGACTTCACCCGGATGGATTAGAACGGGTCCTTTCAGTTGGTATCAGAGCGGTGGTATTAACGAACCAGGTCTTGCATTAGTATGTCTAACTGATAGTTGTTTAGATACATTAGTGAGTCTGGACTTCGATCGTGTCTGCATGTCAAAAGTTTTGCTTATCATTCGTGTCGAAAAATCATCTACTTATCCTTTGGAAATTACCTGCTTATCATTCCTAGTCTGGACACATCTTACTGCATTGATTGCATGAATAGTGTATAGACAAAATCCATATCTTAGCATATCTGCAAATTCATATCTTAGCGTATCTGACAATTCATATCTTAGTGTATCTATTACTGAAGACCTTGCTTGATATCCCACGTAATCCTCTCCGTAATTTAAGGGATCCTGGTACTATATATATCTATGCATATTATGCATTGGGAATACATCTAACTATCAATTATTATCACTAAACTCTTCATACCAAAAATCTTTTCTGTGATCGCGTAAGATGGCCTCTACGAATCAACCACGTTCCTCTGACTCCGAAGACAGCGTGACAGGAGCACACCAACCAATTAATTACCGTGATTACTGGATAAAATGAGGGTGGGTTCGCGACATACTCACCCTATGGAGAAGGGAAGAAGGTACTCCATATCATGAATCGAATCTACCACCTAACCTTGGAGTACTCGACCCGCTCACCGGCGAACCTGTTCGCAACACCGTTTATACCCTTTTTGCCAAAAAAATTCGTCTTGAGACTACCATTAATGGAACTAGAGAGGATATCCGATCTCTACCTCACACTGATAACCAACCAGGGTTAGTAGAACAAGTTAAAGAACTCCGAGCTCGAGTGTTAACCTTAGAGAGCACGGTACACAAATTGCAAGCACCAGCAGTATCACCAACACCAGTAACATCACCAACCTCAGCACCAACAGCACTAGTACCACCAACAACAACATCCGCATCACCAGCTTCGACATCTCATTCTGTACCTCGAGTATAATCATCGTTCTACATGACGTTCTACATCATTTATCTTCGTTCTTCATGGCGATTATGTAATCTCTAATGTTTTAGAGATTATATATCCTTGTTCTACCCAAAAATCATATGAGTTTAATATCATATTAACTCATTAAATCCATGATTACATCTGAAGAAAATATATACGTATATATGTTTTCATAAAGATTGTAATTAAAAATTCTTTTGTACAAACTGTTAATGGTGAAAATATTTTAACGGGTAGGTAATACCCGAGGAATATTTAGATTTCACATTAATAAGTTACACTGTACATTCTTCGAATTTGATTCAACGATCATTTACTATCCTATTTACAACCACCAATTTACGTATCCGTTCACCAAAGAATAACTATTTTCATTCAAATTTAATTTCATATTTGGATCCAACAAGTGGCATAATGAAGAAATAATGAACACAATAAAAATTGATTAGAAACAGACTAATTAACAATATAAAATTTTGTTAAGAAACCACGCTAACAAGATCCTAGCTAACTGTTCCTACCTAACTGTTAATTCCGTATTACATTTTATTTTATCGCAATTTAATTATCGCAATTTATTTATCGCAGTTTATTTATCGCAATTTATATTCTAGCAATTTTATTTATCGTCATTTAATTTTTGTATTTATTTTACGCACTTTAAATATCGGGACACGTATACAAGGTTTTGACATATCATATCGACGCATTTATATAAATTATTTGGAATAACCATAGACACTCTATATGCAGTAATGATCGAGTTCTCTATACAGGGTTGAGGTTGATTCTACAATAATATATATAATTTGAGTTGTGATCGAGTCTGAGACGTATACGGGTCACGACACGTATTAATAAATTCGAATATTGTATATTAAACTATATATGAATTATTGGACTGTCAACTGTGGACTATCGACTGAGGACTAATAACATTGGACAATTAAAATGAATTAAAATATTGATTATAACATATGAAACTAAACAAATCTTCAAGTTTTCCACTTGATTCCATCTTAACCTCTGTATCTTGACGATTACAATCTGCGTTTAAACCTTTCATAATTCTTGAAAACACCTCAATCGATAGGATGAATCAACCGCACTTCATCTACGGAAGGAGAGATTTATGCATATAGTTATGCACCTGAGAAACTCTCGGCAACTGAGTAAAAGTTTAACACGTAGCCGCGTCAGATCCTTTGGCATTTATTAGCAAAAATAACTTTGCGATTCCTTTTCAAAGTAGCAAATTTTGTCACAGCTTCAACAAATCAACTTTGACTTTTCGTTCGAAACAACCTTATTATCACCTTGATTTATATGTATGTTCTTTCATTGTTACCGGAGAACCTTCCATATTCCACCATATTACCATCAGCGTTTAATCATCTAAAAACACAATTTTCCTGAAACCACCTCGGATTAATAATCGATGATTCAGATATCATAGCAGTAAATGCAGAGGAAACAGAAAAATGGTAGATGGTCTAAAAGACCAAAAGTTTGATGATAAAGAAAGGAGTGTTAGGAACGCTCGATAGAAAATTGGGTATTGAAAAACAGATTGAGCTACCCATGAAGGAGACCAAGGACAAATACTAGGACCAAACCCTATATTCAAAGGATTCAGGTAATTCTGGATCCGTTGAAATCTTTAGAGAATATCTTGCTCCAAAGTCATGTTAAAATCTTGCGAAAAATCTTTCTCCATCAACCATCGAACTTAGAAATTCCAAAATATCATCATCAATATCTTCGATATTTCTGAGGATATTTTCATAAATATTCTCGTCCGAAATTATATACCTCCTCGTGCTTCCTGTGTATCATTATATTGGAAACATTTAATAGAAAATTTAGTACCGAAAAGTGGATTATGCGAAACTATGAAGGAAGCCGTGGACAAACCACAAAGAATAAGTTTGACTTCAAAGAATCCAAATATTCTGTTTCTGATGAAATCTTTAGAGAATACTTTACTTCTGACTCCAAACTCTTGCGGACAAATTTTCTTCACCATCCTTCGATATTAGAAATTCCAAGATATCATAGTATCTTTCATTTTAAATATCCTCCATATTTCTGAAGATATTTTTATAACTATTCTTATCTGAAATCATTAATCTCTGCGTGCTATCAGTGTTACATCATATAGAAACTGTTAGTTTCTATATTCTGTAAACTTTCGAGGTTAAAATATGAATGTTATTGAAGTAATGTTGGAAACTGATTCATGAGTGAGTATAATATAATGACACTTGATCAACGTGATTATATTACAGTAAGTCATGCTGAGTTTCTAATGGGACGTGATGATTCACAGATCATAACGTCATCATGTGCCATGTTACATAACTCTGTCATTCTGCTTAACTTCTGAACATATCAGGAACGTATATTCTTGATAGTTCTATTCTCAGTGAATCTGGTAATTTGACAAATCAAATCGTGCTATTACGTTCTTTCTTATTTAGAACATTAATAATGTTCATTCTAAAACTTATATCTGCGAATTCTGGACCATTACAAGAGATGCCAAATCGTCAGAAGAAGAAACGAAGGGACAAAGCTCTGAAATAGAAATTGGAGTATAAATCGCAGCAAATAGGAGGGAGTATTAACTGTGGATGAAAATAATTATAGGAGACAGAAGCAGGGACATTGAAATATAAGGGAAGATATAAAATCCAATAACAACACAGAAGTTACAAACCGTAGATATTAATACGATTAGCAATATAAAGACACGGTATAATTAAGAATAATATCCCCCCAAGGCAATAGTAGAAGTAAACAAATTTTCTGGTGGAAGATTGAAAAGAAGGATGACAGATACATAGATAGGAAAATATCAAGAATCAGAATTGGATGGAGCATTTCCCCAATATTTTAGGAGTAGGAATAGAGGAAGAAAGTATAGGAATGGTGAAAGTAATGGAACGGAAGAAGTTCATTTATAGTGAAAATACCAGACAAAGAAATCAAGGCAGATTTCCGCATTAATTATAGAGATCTTAATTTCCTTATTCGCCGAAGAATCAAATCTTTTAGATTTCGAAGATTTTCTCTAAATCCCTTGAATTCCGGAATTCAACCAAGGCAACGTCAGAAGTTAAAACGAAACTTCATTTATTCATTTCACTCTTTTGTGATAGCTTCACTCGTACGCTTCGAGTAATCGAATAGTTTTATCCAAATTATTCAGTAATGATAAAACTCTATTTATCAGCTCATATTCGTCAAGAAAACAAATTTATTGTTAGCCATGACGACCTCACTCAAATTTCGGGACGAAATTTCTTTAACGGATAGGTACTGTGATGACCCGGGAATTTCCGACCAAATTTAAACTTAATCTTTATATGATTTCGACACGATAAGCAAAGTCTGTAATGTTGAGTCTCGAAAACTTTGAAACAGTTACATGAATGCATTTGCCCTTTTGACCATTCCCGACGATTCACGAACATCAGTGTGTAAATAAATGTGTATGAATTTTATACATATGAAAGATTGTAATATATATAAATATAAAATTAAAGATTCAACAATTTATATAACTAGTAAATAATATATAATAAATGGTAATATATTAAATTTAATTACAAGTTTGAATATTAAGTATTATATTAATATTATTATCATTAATAATATTATTATTAAGTAATGTTATCAATAATATTATTAAATAGATCGTTATTATTATCATATATATATATATATATATATATATATATATATATATATATATATATATATATATATATATATATATATATATATATATATATATATATATATATATATATATAGTGTAATGTATAAATATTAAATATTAAATATACACTATTATATATATAACTATTAAATGTTACATAATTAATAAATTGTAATATCAAATGTAATTACAAGTTGAAACATAATTATTATACTGTTTTTTATTACTTTCATGAATATTAATATCAGTATTACGAATATTATTATTCTAATATAATATATAGATATAAAATTTGGTACATTTAAACTGTCACTAATATTATTGTCATCTATACTAATATTATTATTACTATTATTAAGTAATACTATCAGTATTATTAATAGTGTTATTAACATTATTACTATTACTAAAAATATTAAAATTATTATAATTATTATAATACAACTTATATTATTATTATTAATATTATAATTATTAATATCATTATTAACAACATTATTAATTGTTATCATTATCTTTGTTAATTATTATTATTATTTTTAGAATTATTAATATTATTATCAATATTTTAAATCTTATTATTATTATGTATGTATTAATATTATTATTAATATATGTATATATATAAGTTATAATCTGATACTTACACCTGCAAAAAATACTGATTTATATAAATAAATAATGTTATATATATATGTACCTAATATTTCGATTATATACACTTATATATACAGAAATTTACGTAAATCAGTTCCCTATCAATATCAACATGTAGATGATTATTCCCTAGTACAAATCACGATTTTTAAATCATTGAATGAATCCAAATGCTTGTTACAAGTTGTTCTCCATCTTTATTTTTTATTATTAATTTTTTGTATTTTTCTTTTTAGTTTGATTCTCCTGGTCGACATATAATTGCCTTAAATTAAATAAATTGCAGTGTAAGAGGTATCAGTCGAATTACAGTGTCAAATAACAAACCTAAAAATTTTGCACAGCCTTTAATTAAATTAAATTAAATCAAAAATAAAATCAAGAACAGTTTTCTGCTCTGTTCGTATGTTTGATTTTAAAAAGCTCGATTTCAAAACTTATACCAAAATGTGGTAATACCGTTCTGTAAGGAATCATTTGAACAAACATTCTGCAAAATACCAAATTCCAATTCATCGTAACGAATTTGAATTTCACAGTCAAAGTTTTTACATTTGAAAGTCAACTTTTGTTCTAGAGCAAAATTCGATTTTTCTGTTTCATTTTGAGTTGAATTGATGGATCCTATAGTCTCTAGGAGGGATTCTAAATATAATTTCTGTACAAAGTTTCTGCTAAAATGATCTTAAATTTAAAATCCGAATTTAGTTATTTATCGTGTTCTTCAGCGGTTTTTAATTATTTTTTTCTGTTTTAATTAATTTCAAACACTGTAAGTTTTGTATAAGTCTTAAACATTAAAAGTAATTAGTAAACTCATTTTTTTTGAGAAGACTACTGGATTCGATCTTTGGTTGTTTAGGAAGAAGAAGAAGGGCTGTTAATATACGAGTTATATTTTTTGGATTTGGAATTATATCAGAAATAGTAAACAGATCGAATGGTTAGAGTGTTATGCATGTGAGCGAGAGGTCTCGGGTTCGATCCCTGCCAGGGTCATTTTTTTAGGCCGAATTTTTTTATGAGGTAGTCTTTCTTCCTTTATTAGTATTAGTATTATTATTATTATTATTATTATTATTATTATTATTATTATTATTATTATTATTATTATTATTATTATTATTATTATTATTATTATTATTATTATTATTATTATTATTATTATTATTATTATTATTATTATTATTATTGTTGTTGTTGTTATTGTTGTTATTAATAAGTTTTGTTATTAGTGTTAGGTTAATTGTTATTAATACTATCGTTAATATGATTTATATTATTATTATTATTATTATTAACATTATTATGAACATAATACAATTTAACATTATAAATATTATTATAAGTATCATAATTGCTCTTATTATTATTATCATAATTAAAAGTATAATATCTATTATTATTATTACTATGAGTATTACTCCCGATATTATTTGTAATTTTAAAACTTCTGTATTATTGTCATTATGATGAAAAGGTTTATTAATAATAATATTATGAAAATAATACAAATTATTATTATTGTTGTAAATATTAGTACTAGTATCATTTTAGACTTATTATTAAATAAAAGTAATATTATTAGGATTACCACTAGTAATAAGATTGTTATTATTATTATTATTATTATTATTATTATTATTATTATTATTATTATTATTATTATTATTATTATTATTATTATTATTATTATTATTATTATTATTATTATTATTATTATTATTATTATTATTATTATTATTATTATTATTATGTAGTGATATCAAAATTATTAATTTCATTACCATTACTAGTAAATTATCAATCTTATTAAAACTACTGATGTTATCATTATATTTAATATTAGTATTATCATTATATTATTTCAAATATTATCCTTGTATTATTAAAATACTGTTTTAACAAACAAATGATATACACATATATATATATATATATATATATATATATATATATATATATACATATATAAATATATAAATATATTTAATATATAAAACATAATAAACTTAATATCTTAGTTAGTTAAAATATATAAAATGAATACATGGAACATATAAGTTATTAACATAAAAATGATATAACTAATACATTTGCATATATATATATATATATATATATATATATATATATATATATATATATATATATATATATATATATATATATATATATATGTGTGTTCAATTACAACTATGAATATTAATTAGTATACAAATGATATAGGTTCGTGAATCCGAGGCCAACCCTGCTTTGTTCAATATAGTCATATGTATTTTTACTACAAAATACATTAGGTGAGTTTCATTTGCTCCTTTTTTAAATGCTTTTTGCAATATATATATTTGAGACTGAGAATACATGCGCTACTTTTATAAATGCTTTACGAAATAGACACAAGTGATCAAAACTACATTCTATGGTTGAATTATCGAAATCGGATATGCCCCTTTTTATTAAGTCTGGTAATCTAAGAATTAGGGAACAGACACCCTAATTGACGCGAACTCTAAAGATAGATCTATCGGGCCCAACAAGCCCTATCCAAAGTATCGGATGCTTTTGTACTTCAAAATTTATATCATGTCCGAAGGAGGATCCCGGAATGATGGGGATATTCTTATATGCATATTGTGAATGTCGGTTACCAGATGTTCAATCCATATGAATGATATTTTTGTCTCTATGCATGGGACGTATGTTGGTGTCGTAGCGTGGGGTTACGAAATATACTATATTTTTAATACGGAATGCTACAAAATTTAACAAGTTTTAATTAAATATTTACAAAATGGATATACCAAAACCTTGCTACAACACAATAGGCAGTGTACCTAGTCGCGGAGTAGTATAGTTTTTAGTAAGTCCGGTTCGTTCCACAGGGAGACGGGCTTATGAAACACTTATTTTTATATAATTATATTTGTACAAAAATATATAAATATATATATAATAATATATAAAAGTGGGGGTTTTACCGTTTAATGACCGGTTTGTCGATTTATATTTTAAGGGAAGCGTATAGTAAATGACGATATGTAAATAACAATATAAAATAAATAACAATAATTGAAATGACAATAAATAAAAGTACGAGAAAAAATGAAATAAAATATATTATGCTTATTTAAACTTCCGTAACCATGATGTTTGACGTTTTGATTTTAATTTTATGCCCATGGGTTAATTGTCCTTTGTCCTGGATTATTTAATATGTCCGTCTGGTTTTTGTCCATAACAGTCCATCAGTCATAAATATAAAATGCGAGTGCCCTCGTCAAATTATTATTATACCCGAAGTTAAATATTCCAACTAATTGGGGATTCGAATTGTAACAAGGTTTTAATACTTTGTTTAATGAATACACCAGGTTATCGACTGCGTGTAAACCAAGGTTTTACTACTTTGTTAACAATTACACCAATTACCCTTGAATGTAATTTCACCCCTGTTTTAATTATTCTAGTGGCTATTAATCCATTCCCGTGTCCGGTTAAATGAACGATTATTCGTACATATAAATACCCCGCCCATCGTGTCCGATCGAGTGTATATGGTAATTTATAGGGACGCCCAATTGTAAATCTTTATATTAACATTAACAAACTATCATTTAGTTAAACAAATATAAAGCCCATTAATAGCTCATAGTCTAATTTCCACAAGTGTCGTTCTTTTGTCCAAACCCCAATTATGGTACAAAGTCCAATTACCCAATTTTAGTAATTAGCCCAACATCATGATTACTTCGGCTCAAATAAGCATAATAATAACTTAGTTACGAGACATTAATTTAAAAAGGAGAACATAACTTACATTGAGTATTTATCGCGTAGTGTTACACGGACAGAATTTCGACTTCAAAAACCCGTAAAATAACCTTTACATAACCCGAACTTAATCTAATATAACACTAATCTATACTATATATATATATATATATTTATTATCTTATGGAGTATTATTATTATTTGTGTGTGTGGTGTTCTCCCAAAAAACGAGTAGAAAACTGGCCTTTTATAGAACCTGAGCTGAATCTGATCCTCATGCGACTCGCATGGGAAATAGGCATAAATCCATGCGAGTCGCATGGCTATGCTGGACAGCTCACATACGTTTGTCACATAGCTTTGCCGACATAATATAAAATAAATATAAATATATAAATAATTAATATAATTATTTATATATTATATTTTATTCTTGTGCATAGTAGACTAGATATTTTTGGTCCGTTGCGTCGGGCGTTTCTTCTTGGCTCGGGTCCCGGTTCCGAATTTTCGGACGTCTTCGCGTATTATTTTATATCGTGTACTTTGCGTTCCGTAACTTGTACTCTTGTTATTTTTAGATGTCCTTCATAAATATTTTGAACCTTTTTGATTGAATCTTGTACATTTGAGCATTTTGGACCTTTTTGTCTTCAAATCTTCGTTTACGCCTTTTGTCTTTGCACTTATTAAATATAAACGAATATTACTTGAATATGGAACAATTACAACTAAAATCTTGTCTTTCTTGGGGGATAATGTTATGAAATATATGTTCTTTTTAGCCTTATCAATATCCCCACACTTGAGCGTTGCTTGTCCTCAAGCAATACAGTCTTGAAATAATATAATACATCACACAAATCACTTCTTTATTCTTCACACTTTATACATTAGTGATTTTGATATGGCGGTATAAACAATGATAGTAACGATGTGGTTTAAAGGTGGGTGTGTCATCCACAGTTGCCTCGGGTTTAGGTCAACGACACTTGCAATCAAATAGCCGATTTACCTTCGGTTTCCAAAGCAAAGTGCACATTTGAAAGGCGGTTTACAGTCCCACATGACTATAAAAATGTAGATCCTTAAGGAAATTGGATCTTTATGAAAACATTTGATCTTTTGAAAATTCAAGCTAGATTTTACCCTAGACAAGTTTTCTGATTTAACCCACCATTGGTGTTGCAAAATATATTTGTGGATCAATATTTTGGCTAAAAACATTTAGGCTCGTGTAATCCACTGCTATCCCGGTATCGGAAAGCACACATCCAGTTTACTTGTTCCGTATATTACCTTTCGATAAACTACCGTTCGGTTGTAAAGGAAAGCGATGAACAAGAAACTGTTAAGGCAATGTCTAATGACATGCATTTGTTCATGGTCTAATTACGTGTCGGATGCTAGTACTATCCTTGGTAGGAGCAATAGTAAAGATCATCCTATGATTTTTCGGTCTGGCACAAGGTCCTGTCTCCGACTATGCTATGCAACCACCGTTCTTACGGTTGACACCCGATTTGGTTCAGGTGACCTAATGAATTCCAGGTGAATTCCTAGGATTTAACGTTCAATGGTAATGAACGCATTGAAAATGGATTTTCAGAAAACAAATCGGTTTGTATTTTTGATCAAAATATTTCTCGTTCAAGCTCGAGTTTAGATATCATTGAATTCCATGAGTTTGAATTCTCAATCTTTAAGGTCAATCTCAAGGATTGAGTAATATCAGTCTTAAAAGCTGATTTTTAATCTTTAAGGAGATTATCCTTTCTGGGGATCTGATTCATTAGTCTTATCAAGCTAATTTGCACGGTGCCCCCCCCATTGTACGAGATAAATCCTTCTCATGGTTAGGATAAATCTGACCACTTGGCGTCCCTGTTTGATGCTGAGGTCCGTGGATTTCCAGCCGATTTTAGTGATGACTTTTCTAGATTTTTCGTCAACCTACAGCTGGTCTGGATGACAACTTCATGACCTAAATCAAGAAGCGCGTGTCTTTTTCGGAAGACTTTACTTCCTTCTAATGATGGAATTGATTCATCGTGTAGATCCATCTTTTCTTTCATCAGTATCACAATAAACCGGGTAAAACTATTAATTTAGTTCAAAACAAAAGCACCTGCAATAACTTTACAGAAACATGTGATAGATAATTTTTAATTGAATAACTTGGTACATTCTCCCCACACTTAGTTTATTTCTTTGCCTTTTTATTCTCTTCTATTCCATTCTTAAATGAATTCAAGCGTTTTGGGTTGTTTCTCAATTTATGTCCTTTTTTAAGGTAACGATAATTTCGGTATTAACACCTAGTTTTCATCGTTCATAAATATGTATAAACATGATTTTAAATTCATTTAGTTGAAATTTTTTTCAAATTTTCACAAAATTTGGCAAATAAACCAAGTGTAAACCCGAGAGAATTTATAACCCTTCCCCACACTTGAGATCATGCAATGCCCTCATTTGCATGAAATCAGACTCTAATTATAAATTCATGAGGGTGATTAGTGTAGAAAAGTGATTAAGAATACCTAGTTTGTACTTACAAAGCTCGTCGAATGATAGATGGCGCGCCTCATCGTTCATTCCTTCTTGTATTATCACACATGTTTTTCTTCAAAAATGGTTGCTTTTCTGAACTGTTTGCTAATCTTTGAAAATGCATCTTTTACCCTAATTTATTATGCATGTTTATTAACGAGTTATGCACTAACCCGAACCCCTAATTTAATGTTAAGTGGGGTTAGACTTCCCCACACTTAGCTGACGACATGTGAAATCGGTGGAATAAGTTCCACGAATTAAAATAGTGAGCCAGTTATTTGCATCTCGGGTGGTGTATAATATATCAATGGGTTTAAAGTTTAGACTCACCCGATCGTCACTACTTAATTCTTTTTTAAGTGTAGCTTTTAGTAAATGGATATGTCTCTTTTCTGGTTCTTGGTCAAATGGATCGATATACACCGACATACTTATATCTATAGGGTGGTCAATTCCAAAAGTGTCCTTCCGTTTATTCTCGGGATTAAAGTTTTCACCTCTATTACCCAATTGGGTGAAATCCGAGGTGTCATTATCTATTACAGCTCGTGGTTCATCTTCAGTAGATGACTCGTCTATTGAGAATATTGGGTTAGGAGGTTGTGGAATGGTGAAGTTCGGTTTGGTCTCGGGGGTAAAATTTTCAACGTTATCGTTTTCCCAAGAGTACCAATTTGTTACCCTTACATCTTCTTCATCGGTAGAGGCTAATGTGTCGATATGTTGTGAAATTGGTAAGGCTGAATAAGAATTATCATAGGGATAGTTGGTGATTTCGGAGCTCTCGAATTCATCAAAATTCGATGATTTGAGATTTTCTTGCACAATACTCCTCAGATCAACAGGTGTGTAATCTGATAGAGTTTCAGCTTGCCTATTTACAAACTCTCTCATTTGTTCCTTTTGAGCATCAAGTTCTTCGAGTTTGATTCTCATATAATCTAAAGAATCTTCAAGTTCTTCTGGTTGTTGAGTTTGAATATCTTCTTGGGAATAATCCCAATTAGAATTGTGTTCTTCATAATCGTTCCATTCAGGTTCTGTGGGTGCGTAATTTTCAGTAGGAACGTAATAGTAACATTCCCATGTTGAGTGATAATCTCCACAGATTTCACAACCAGTTATTGTTTCGTCGTTCGCGATCCAATATTGACTGACCGAATTGTCATCAACACTCGTTTGAGAGTATTGATTTAATTGATTTTGGAGTTCAAAAAGAGTTTCCAAGGCCTTGTTTTCAAAATTTTCCATTTTATTGCGACGGCCAAATTTTAGCTACATTCACAAATGATCCTATTAGTTATAAAAATAGAAAAACTTATATAAGTTGTCCAATTAATAGACTTTTCTGATTTTTGCCCACGTTTCGAATAGCCAAAAGATGCAGCAGGTAGCCAGGACCCTTTAAATCGGAAGCCCACAACTAGCCACTAACAAATCCAACTATTACTACGAACCATAAAAATGTCAACGTCCATTAACTTAACCGCTTAAATAATTTTTCTTTCCGTTTTGAGAATTAGATAAGAAATAGAGAAAATTCTAGGTCCTAAAAACTAGAGCGTCGAGAAATAAGAAAGAAATAGATTGCGCGTCGAAAAACGTCGAAATATAAAAATAAGAAAGAAAAACGTCGAAACTTAAAAGTCTAAAAACTAAATCTAAAAAATAGCACCTAAAGGTATTAAAGCTTAAAAGGAATTTTATATCTAAAACGGCAATAACTTAATTTAGGCACTAAAATCTATTTAAAACTAAAGCGAAAAACGGCGTCGCAAAATTCTATAGCACCTAAATCTTAATCTAAAGAAAAAGCACTTAAGAGATTTTACGGCAAAGCCTAAAAATCTAGGAATAAAAATAAGCTACGGCAAAATACTAAATTTAAAACTAATACGAACGATAAAAATACAAAAATTACGCTAAACGATAAAAAGATACAAAATATAAAAGTTAATAAAAAGTTATAAAAATTATTTATTTTTATAAAAATATTATTTTTATATTTATATATTATAAAAGTATTAATTTATAAATTTAATAAACTAATAATAAGTAATAATAATTTAATTAATCTAAAAACTAAATATAATAATTAATAATAGATTAGGGTTTTAGATAATAATAATAATAAAATACGTGTAATTAATGCGATTTTAGGTTAACATGTGGCCTGTCAGACTCCTCCATGCGACTCGCATGGAATCAGGGGAACAGGTCATGCGAGTCGCATGACCTGCTGAGCCGGTTCAAGTGGGGGTTCAAACAACAGGTTCAGTTTGTATTATATTTATATTTATTTTATTTTCTGTTTTTAAAAAATAAGATATTTATAAACATATAATTTAAATAAAAACTTAATTTTTAAAAACTAAAATAAAATAAAAAGACTTAATAATTTTATAAATAATAAAAACTTAAAAATAGATTTTAATATATATATTTTTTTTCGGTTTTAATAGATTTTATATTATTTTTTTTTTTTTTAATTTTATATTGTTTTTCTAAAAATCATTAATAATGTTTTGCCGACTCCCCGGCAGCGGCGCCAAAAACTTGGTGTCGTAGCGTGGGGTTACGAAATATACTATATTTTTAATACGGAATGCTACAAAATTTAACAAGTTTTAATTAAATATTTACAAAATGGATATACCAAAACCTTGCTACAACACAATAGGCAGTGTACCTAGTCGCGGAGTAGTATAGTTTTTAGTAAGTCCGGTTCGTTCCACAGGGAGACGGGCTTATGAAACACTTATTTTTATATAATTATATTTGTACAAAAATATATAAATATATATATAATAATATATAAAAGTGGGGGTTTTACCGTTTAATGACCGGTTTGTCGATTTATATTTTAAGGGAAGCGTATAGTAAATGACGATATGTAAATAACAATATAAAATAAATAACAATAATTGAAATGACAATAAATAAAAGTACGAGAAAAAATGAAATAAAATATATTATGCTTATTTAAACTTCCGTAACCATGATGTTTGACGTTTTGATTTTAATTTTATGCCCATGGGTTAATTGTCCTTTGTCCTGGATTATTTAATATGTCCGTCTGGTTTTTGTCCATAACAGTCCATCAGTCATAAATATAAAATGCGAGTGCCCTCGTCAAATTATTATTATACCCGAAGTTAAATATTCCAACTAATTGGGGATTCGAATTGTAACAAGGTTTTAATACTTTGTTTAATGAATACACCAGGTTATCGACTGCGTGTAAACCAAGGTTTTACTACTTTGTTAACAATTACACCAATTACCCTTGAATGTAATTTCACCCCTGTTTTAATTATTCTAGTGGCTATTAATCCATTCCCGTGTCCGGTTAAATGAACGATTATTCGTACATATAAATACCCCGCCCATCGTGTCCGATCGAGTGTATATGGTAATTTATAGGGACGCCCAATTGTAAATCTTTATATTAACATTAACAAACTATCATTTAGTTAAACAAATATAAAGCCCATTAATAGCTCATAGTCTAATTTCCACAAGTGTCGTTCTTTTGTCCAAACCCCAATTATGGTACAAAGTCCAATTACCCAATTTTAGTAATTAGCCCAACATCATGATTACTTCGGCTCAAATAAGCATAATAATAACTTAGTTACGAGACATTAATTTAAAAAGGAGAACATAACTTACATTGAGTATTTATCGCGTAGTGTTACACGGACAGAATTTCGACTTCAAAAACCCGTAAAATAACCTTTACATAACCCGAACTTAATCTAATATAACACTAATCTATACTATATATATATATATATATTTATTATCTTATGGAGTATTATTATTATTATTTGTGTGTGTGGTGTTCTCCCAAAAAACGAGTAGAAAACTGGCCTTTTATAGAACCTGAGCTGAATCTGATCCTCATGCGACTCGCATGGGAAATAGGCATAAATCCATGCGAGTCGCATGGCTATGCTGGACAGCTCACATACGTTTGTCACATAGCTTTGCCGACATAATATAAAATAAATATAAATATATAAATAATTAATATAATTATTTATATATTATATTTTATTCTTGTGCATAGTAGACTAGATATTTTTGGTCCGTTGCGTCGGGCGTTTCTTCTTGGCTCGGGTCCCGGTTCCGAATTTTCGGACGTCTTCGCGTATTATTTTATATCGTGTACTTTGCGTTCCGTAACTTGTACTCTTGTTATTTTTAGACGTCCTTCATAAATATTTTGAACCTTTTTGATTGAATCTTGTACATTTGAGCATTTTGGACCTTTTTGTCTTCAAATCTTCGTTTACGCCTTTTGTCTTTGCACTTATTAAATATAAACGAATATTACTTGAATATGGAACAATTACAACTAAAATCTTGTCTTTCTTGGGGGATAATGTTATGAAATATATGTTCCTTTTTAGCCTTATCATATGTTTATGAGAAATGAAAATATGAAATCTTGTGGTCTATTAAAATTATGAAATGATTATTTATGTTAAACTAATGAACTCACCAACCTTTTGGTTGACACTTGAAAGCATATTTATTCTCAGGTATGAAAGAAATCTTCCGCTGTGCATTTGCTCATCTTAGAGATATTACTTGGAGTCATTCATGACATATTTCAAAAAACGTTGCATTCGAGTCGTTGAGTTCATCAAGATTATTATTAAGTCAATTATAGTAAGATATATTACGAAATGGTATACATGTTGTCAACTTTCGATGTAATGAAAGATTGTCTTTTCAAAAACGAATGCAATGTTTGTAAAATGTATCATATAGAGGTCAAGTACCTCGCGATGTAATCAACTGTTGTGAATCGTTTATAATCGATATGGACTTCGTCCGGATGGATTAGAATGGGTCCTTTCACCGGACGGCGTCCCACCCTTCATTCTTGGACGGTGTCCCAAAGTCTGGACGGAGTCCCAATGAACTGAGCCTGAAACTGAACTTGTTTTGGTCGTAACTTTCAAACCGTAGCTCCGTTTTTGATGAACCAAATATCGTTGGAAATGTAATGAGATTTACTATCCAATGGTAAGGTTTTAGAACATCAACTCTAATTTTTTTTGGGATCCAAATATACGTTTACATGCCTCGTATTTCGAATGACGCTCGAAATAACGTGTAACTGAAAAACGGGTGTTACAACTCTCCCCCACTTAAATTGGATCACGTCCTCGTGATCCCCACCTACGCTAGAAGTCAGACACTTCTCCCTTGAAAATTTCCGCTTCCTGTGCGAAGTCACATAAGTAGTAATCACGCATTCGAATTTCTCTCTTCGTGCACTAATGCATCATAATACAACAATATTGGGTAATCAACCCATGAGTCGAAACAACCGTAACCGTTGCTCCTACGCCGAGTTTCCAAACTCGTACCATCCACTTCACAATCGTCCTAAGAGTAGAACAATTTACCGACAAACATCGTCGTCACGCCTCACGATCTTACGAAACACAACCAAGCCCAACATCCATAACATCTTCTACAAATCCGAAGATCTAACCACACGCTAATAATCACTAGCGTGCACTACCACAACAAGCGATAACTCATACACTCAACGTCCAGAGTTTCCATATAGGAAAATACGAAAATCACTACATATACCTTCAAGTTCTCTCGGCTACAACTCGCCACAAGCTACGTCCATAACCATATCACTCAATCAGTCAATCCGCACACGACCAATCCGTCACTGGATTAATCCAGGACAACAATAATACACCATGTGCTGAGCAAAACATTAACACTCGACGAGGGTTCCTCCTCTAAACCCTACGACACAACCACACCAGACGGCTTCCTAGTACTAGCATGGAGACTAATCATATACTAGAATCCCGTCAAGGTGAATTATCATCACAAAATTCCGCAATTCGCCACACGATCTACAAAAATATTCACCACGCCGGGTGGACCTTCCTACCTAGACCGTCCGTTAAAGATGGTCTCGACATTTCAATGCAACTAACAGTCGCATTACTAGGGAACACACTCTCGCAAACAAACAACATCCGCGTATCTCAATGTGAGACAATCAGAATCGACACTCTCTGCCTCACATTCATCCATAAAGTGGAATAATCCACTTACAATCTCCATGATTGCGTTTCCTGACAGGGAAAATACGATATTCGTCACGATATCGAACTTGTTCTCATTCAATTATACTGTCCGGGTTTCACGACAACCCAGATTTTTCACTACGGGAGCACCCGCAATGACAACTTCATTCTCTCACTCCGGGATCTCAAACTTCACATTTGGTCTCATACCCTACATTTGGTATTACACGACCACCTTACATAGGAAGTCTTACACTTCCTTCGATCCCATCATCACAATCTTCACGCATAACATTCTCGAGTTGTAACTCACAATCGTAAAGCACGATCTCGAGTCGACATTAGCAACCCATCACTCTTCCTCGTTAGGAGCTCCGAATACCCATTGAGGCCTAGCACAGTACGCTCCAACATTTCATTATACATAACACCACTAGAGTTTTCCTCGGGCGGCAGTAAAAACTCCCCCCACTTAGGATTTATCTCCCTATTCTCACCGCCAAGATGATAACATCCCGCGGAATTGTAATTCCACGTCACACCTGACCATTCTCACCGTTGGTCATAAACATCAATTCACCGCAAATTCGCTTTAGGCTCTCAGAGCCGACATGCACAATCACTTGAGACGTCGTACACGTGATGAAATCGCACCTTCATACCACAATTCACAACTAACTACCTTAATCGTTCGAAAAGCAAACTCCACCAAAGTCTTACATATGCCTCTAAGCCTAAGCATATGTCACGCCGCTTACTTAGTCGTGATTCTCAGTCGAGATCACCCGACCTTCCACTGGATAAATCGTTATCAACAATTGCTCACTCTCATGGAGAAGAGTGACCAAATTCTGACACCATAATTGCATCCACGACAATATCAACACTTCATCAAAACCCTTCGGACTAACCGACCATTAAGTCCGTCACCGGCTCACCGGTCATCTTTACCCGTCTATCCCTTAAGAGCAACAAGATTTGCTCACCCGTCACTTCATAAGAAGTATTCATCACAATGCTCTTAAACTTCGACTTTTGCGACCGTCGTATTACTATCACCCATCGATCACTATTATAATCTCCGCTGCTTCCAAGGGTATCTCACCGGCACCGTAAGCACAAAGTGATCACACCATCATCATCGGAGTTGAACATCACACTAGCAGTTATAAGAAGGCACCTGAGGCAGTGTCATACAGACTCCCGCCACAACCTACTGAATTTAGAACTCGATCTTTAGGTTCCACACACTCGATGTCACCCATCTCTCCACAATAATGACCCGAAGTCATACCTACCAGACAAACCTTACGGCCTATTGTCTTATCGAAAGTCCCAAGCGATCACACGCTACCTGTGACGACCCGGGAATTTTCGACTAAATTTAAACTTAATCTTTATATGATTTTGATACGATAAGCAAAGTGTGTAATGTGGAGTCTAGAAAATTTTGAAACAATGTTCATATATTCATTTGACCTTTGACTATTCCCGACAATTCACGAACAACTATTTGTAAATAGATATATGTGTATATATATAAATAATAATTGGAAGTATAATTTGAAATATTAAATGTTGTGGTTATGAAATAGGATATTATAATAATTATTATTTAAAATATATCTCTATATATAATTAAAGTATATTAAAAATAAATATTAAATGATTGTAATACTCGTTTAATGTTTCGATTGATATTAAGCAAGTTAAATTCGAACTTATATGATTTTAAAATAAACGGTGATCCGAAAATGAGCTATATAAATTTTAGGTTTATTAAAAATATATTTAAAAGTTAATTAATAAATTTCAACACTTTTTATATTTCACCCATAAATGAGAGGGACAGTTGATGTAATTTTGATTTAATAATTTATGATTGAATTTTATACCATAATGACTAAAATAAATAAATATTGTTAATTTAAAAATACGAGATTTTTCTGAAGACTTTATCCGCCCTTGTGTAACAACGGAGTAGAAATTTAGTCCGTGAATGATAACGGCTAACTATCTCACACGTTTTATATTCATTTGATTATTATAATTATATTATTATGACTTTATATTGTTATTATTAATTGAATGTATACCCGTGAACTGTAAATGCATATTATTGAGATTGAGATTTAGATTCACGGGTGTAATTATCTATATGAGTGCTTAATATGTTTTCCTGTTTTGTTATCCCAATCAAACTCATTTCACTACCACCTCTTTATATATATAAATATACATATACTTAAATTGAGGGAACACAACACATTCAATATTTTCTTATTATTGTTTTCGGTTTCTCCTCCAACTGCTATACTATTGATCGATCACCAATAACCATGGCAACAACATTACTATCATTTCTGCTTATTAATTGTTCGGTTCATGAATGATCACCATAACTACCACCCATTCTCCAACTCATGCTAACCGTAAACAAACATCATGAGCTGAAAGTTCCTTCGTGTTATAACCACCTCCATCACTACACTCAACCGCCATCACCACTTCAATCCACCTCCTTGATAACCATCGCAACACCATCCTTATTCCACTCTCTCTTTCTCGTTTTCTTCTTGTGAATCCGAAACCCACAACCACCATCCTTAATCTCCAACACCCTCGATACCTCACTATATTATTTGATTCCATATACAACCACCATAGTCAACAACCAGTTCCACCACCTTTATGATTGAAACCCATTTATATTTTTTTTCTTTCATGATCGCTGCTGCATATTTCTGTTTTAAACGAGCCAATCACTACCTATTTCTTTCTCCTCTCACATCTCTCTCCCTCGTTAATTATTCTGTTTCTTTAAACGAACCTCACTTATCTACTAGTTAGGCGATGAGAATATTGGGTACTATATAATGAATTATTTAACTTTTTAAAGATGGGACAACTGGGGATAAATGGCGGACACCTATCCTCTTTTCTAGCCGACAACCACTAACAAATCCACACTACCATATTTTTTTTTATTATTTCACATGATGAAAAGATTATGGTGGGGGTAGTTGCATGGCCTATTGCAACTTGCATTTAAAAAAAAAAGCCGAATCTTAAATTATATTTAACTTTGTTGGACTGCGGTATTAATTGCATTCGGTGGAGTAGTCTGTAGAACCCAACGAGCCACTCCTTTATTATAAAATAACCAATGCAATACTTGGATAGGCCTGTTATGTTTTTGGTGTTGGGCCGTGAATTGTTTGTTGGACCATGTTCTTCTCTCGTTATTGGGCCACAGTTTCAGTTGGTTTGGAGAGGTGATCTAGCTATCGTTTTTTTTTCTTTTGCTGAGATGAACGTGAATGACGCTGTATGATGATGATAGAAGTTGATTTCATGTCGACGACGATTGACGATGAGATGATGATGAAGTTACAGTGATGATGATGACCTCGATGATGATATGATGTATGATGGAGTATGACTTGATGATCACGATGGGAATGATGATGATCATGATGATATTCGATGATGATGATGAAAATAAAGATGATATGTTTATGCTTATGATTATAAATATGATTATGTTATGATCATGATTATGATTAAGATGATGATGTTGTAGGATGATATAGATGATATTAATGATGATGTTATGATGTTAAGGACGGATGATGGTATCGATAATTATGGTCACAGTTAATAGTATGATGATGTATGTATGTATGTGAGTATAAGATGAGAGGAACACAGAAAAAGAGTTAAAATAAAACAGAATCCTTATTAAAACATAAATGAAAGAATGGAGGAGTGGTTTGGAGTGATGAGATTAATCGAGAGGTCTTGGGTTCAAGTCCGGGCAGTGACACATTCATTTTGGAGGATTAATACTCTAAGGTAGTATTTTTATTATTATTACTAATTATTATAAATATTATCATTAGTAACAATATTATCCTTACTATGATTATCGTAATTATTATGACTTTTATCATTAAAATTAGTAGTATTATCATTAAGACTATTATCAGAACTATCATTATTATTAACTTTTTTTTTTACTAAAATTATTATTATTATTATTATTATTATTATTATTATTATTATTATTATTATTATTATTATTATTATCATCACTACCAATAATTTTAGTATTATTATAATTATTATTTTACACACAAAAGATAATTATATAAAAATATATTTATTACATATATCATAAGGGGGATGATTCTCACACACTGTTTTTTGATCCTCACACACCAATTTACTTGAACTCCTCCCTAATAATAGGGTAAAAGGGTGTGTGAGGATCAAAAAACAGTGTGTGAGAATCATCCCCCATATCATAAGTATATCTAATTTACTATTTTAATAACATATATAGATATATATAGAATTGAAAATAATAAATACATTACTAGATTAAATAAGTAATATATTAAATAATTAAAATATATAACCTAATCTGAATACCATCATATGTTAATTATATGTTTTAATATATATAAAACTGATATAGGTTCGTGAATCCGAGGCCAACCCTACTTTTGTTCAATGTCGTCATATGTATTTTTACTACAAAATACAATATGTGAGTTTCATTTGCTCCCTTTTTAAATGCTTTTACAATATATATTTTTGGGACTGAGAATGCATGCGCTTTTATAAATGTTTTACGAAATAGACACAAGTAATCGAAACTACATTATATGGTTGAATGATCAAAATCGAATATGCCCCTTTTTATATAGTCTGGTAATCTAAGAATTAGGGAACAGACACCCTAATTGACGCGAACTCTAAAGATAGATCTATCGGGCCCAACAAGCACCATCCAAAGTACCGGATGCTTTAGTACTTCGAAATTTATATCATATCCGAAGGAGGATCCCAGAATGATGGGGATATTCTTATATGTATATTGTGAATGTCGGTTACCAGGTGTTCAATCCATATGAATAATATTTTGTCTCTATGCATGGGACGTATATTTATGAGAACTGAAAAGGAAAATCTTGTGGTCTATTAAAATGATGGAAATGATTATTTATGTTAAACTAATGAACTCACCAACCTTCTGGTTGACACTTTAAAGCATGTTTATTCTCAGGTACGAAAGAAATCTTCCGCTGTTTGCTCATTTTAAAGATATTATTTGGAGTCATTCATGACATATTTCAAAAGACGTTGCATTCGAGTCATTGAGTTCATCAAGATTATTGTTAAGTCAATTATAGGTAGATATATTATGAAATGGTATGCATGCCGTCAACTTTCGATGTAATGAAAGATTGACTTTTCAAAAACGAATGCAATGTTTGTAAAATGTATCATATAGAGGTCAAGTACCTCGCGATGTAATCAACTGTTGTGAATCATTTATAATCGATATGGACTTCGTCCGGATGGATTAGGACGGATCTCTACACTACCCGCAATTTTCACAAGGCCAAAATGATATAGCCTAACGAAACCCTTCATCTAACACTAAGGAGATGCTTGAGAACACCAAGTCTTACACCCTTCCACCTATCGGCACAGTCACAACGACAGGGGTATTCCGTTAGGAATGTTACCCTATAATCCACAACATACCAACACACTATCGTAAACATCGTCATATGGGTCCCACTCCCATGAGTTTAATGACCCGAAGACTCCTCGATTCGCCAATTCCAAGGCGACTCACAATTAGAATCCTATCACGATTCTCTACCCACACACTCTACCGAGTGTAACTCAAAACTACAATCATTAGACTTGTCGCATTCCATTATGGAATTCAAGTACTCATCGCACACACGCAAGCGTAAATCGGTCATCCTAGTTACGATGGGTAACTAAAACCAATTACAATATCAATAATGCACCCACTACTTAGGGTGGCTAAGCACGCACCAAACTCATGAGTTAGCTTGCTCACTTAACTAACCGATTCCATCGTACACTTCCCGACTCACAAAGAACCTGATGTGATAACAAGCACATCACTCGAGACTACTATATCCTAGGAACTAATAAAAGATTCCTAATTCGTCCCGTTCTACCCCAACCATGCCACGTCTCCTCCGTTCGGTACTTGTCATGTCATGTTTAGTGTCAAGATACACTTTCGTAATAATGGTGATCGGTCATTATTACAAATGCGTATCTTACCATTTCCACATGGTCACGTAAAGTACTTTACCCGGACTGACGCAACATTCACACAAAATAACACGCGATAACTCCTAGTACCCGAATGACCAAAGTCCTTACCGTGAACTTGATCACTCAAAACCGCTAAACCTTTGAATCTCTCCAATAGATTCATCTCTAAGACAACGCACCAATTAGATACCTGTATATATATATATACACCAATATACAATAGTAATAAACGTACACAAGTACACCACAACGACAAGTCAACCTACAACCTAGGTGACTATCACTAAAACAACGTCCAAGTTCGCCTACTTACCTTAGGCACTAGCAATCTAAGGCACTAATTTACACGCTAAATAAGGCCCCACATCATCACACTTTGGACAAAAACAAGTCCTAGTTAGTCACCTACTCTAAGGCACTAACAAATATCAATCCGACCCGTAATCCTACAAGTCCCCCAAATAACGCACAACCACCAATAAGTCTAAGACTAGGCACCTATTCCAAGGTCATCTAATTCCCTTAGACTATGCTCTGATACCACTTGTAACAACCCAACATTGATTTACCAAAAACACGACACAAAAAAAAAATTTCTGTGACTGCCCATCTGGACGGCGTCCAGAAATCGGGACGGCGTCCAGCCTTTACAACTGGGACGGCGTCCAAGGATTTGGGACGGCGTCCCAATGAACTAAAAAGTACTGATCAGTTTTTGTTTACACGCGAGCGAAAAACTCGCTCCCCGACACTTTTCAACGAAACCATTTTCACAATATGACATATTAAGTAAAACTAAGATATTGCCACCATAAAAACAAGTTTTACAACCCCGAACTCACAATGACCCGTTTTACAAATAAAGTAGCAGTTTCGACCCATTTATCTCTTTAGACGGATTAGAACTCTACAACCCAACCCGATACCAAGAGCATAATCCCGGGGACTACCAAAACCCCCATCCACGTCCAATTATCCGAAAGCTACCCCCATCAAGCCCAACCGCTCCTGCACGTCTAGTGTAACAACTAGCTAGCATCAATAACACAATACCTGTAAAAAGGTAAACAACGAGAGGGGTAAGCCGAGGCTTAGTGAATGCAATAATTATAAACATACTGTAACGACCCGGAAATTTCCGACCAAATTTAAACCTTAAACTCTATATGTTTCCGACACGATAAGCAAAAACCCTAATGTTGAGTCTAGAAAGTTTGAAATCTATATCTGGATAATTAGTTACCCTTTGACCATGCTCGACGATTCACGAACAATTGTTATTAAATAAATATGTATATATATAAATTTGAAAAATTAAAACATATAAAAATTAAATATTAGATTCGAATATGTATTATATATATTATATATAGAATGTGTTATTATATAACTCAAGTATTTCATGATTGATAATATGTAAGGTTAATATCTGAAATCTAATTACAAGATAATGTATAAATATTATAGCAATGTTATTATTACTTTTATTATTATTCATGTAAATATTAACATTTGTATCATCAATACTACTAACACTAATACAAGATTATATATATATATAAATATAATTTCTATAAATAATTAATATTATGTGAATATTGTAACATATTAAATTTAATTATAAGTTGAATATAATTGTTATAGTCATTATTGTTTTTATTTGTAACATTTTATTGCTATTATATTTATTTTTATTATAAATACTTCTATTATTAGTATTATTATTTTTAATTCTATTTCTATAATTAACAATAAGTGTTATTAATGTAAGGCTTGTTAATTAGAATTATTATTATTACATTTGTATGTAAATAATTAACACTAATATTGATTATAATGTATACATTACAATAATTACAGATTATAAATATATAACAAATATGTAATTATGGTTATAAAAAAGAAAAGAAAAGAAAATCATACAGATATACAGATAATTACGCTTACTAATATTTGGGATATCACTATCATCTTAATTTTTTTTAAAAAAAATATCTGTCCTCTTTCTCTGGTTATGTTCAGTCCGTGAACTGATATTGATATTCCTCCAGCGCTATATTAACCGAGCAATTCACCTTTTGATAAACAGATTCATGCGATTTTCCCTTATCTATTATAATCTTCTTTTACCTGTTTTAATTAAATTAAAAAGTCGAAAAACTTATCTGTTTCCCTATTCGCGTCTGGTATTGATCATTGAATCGCTTTTGTGTGAAATATCAATATCAGATAACCTTAACATCCTTTAATCTAGCGAATTAAATTTGAAAAATATAAATGAAGAACAAGTACTGCTCTGTTTATACTTTTTAATTCGATTACAAGGATTTCGCAAACCAATTCAAACTGTGCTAATGACGTTCTATTAGGAATCCCTTTTTAAAACGTTCCATAAAATCTCAAATCTCAATTCGTGTTTTTAATTAAGAATTTTAAGATCAAAGTTGGGTTTTCAATATCCAACAAAGTGTTCATCAGGGAAATTCGAACCTGTTAATATGTTTTCGGTTAAGTTATTGATTCAAAAAGTTTCTATGGATGATTTGCTAGCTATTTCATGTAATAATTATCACTCAAAACAAATTTAATTTCGAAATCAGTATTTGAGTTTTGATATTCTTCGAGTAAACTGTCGACATCCTTTTAAAATTTATTTTCTTTTTGGTCTTTTTCTTTAACTCGAATTAGTTATAACCAGTTATCTCTGCTTCAGTCTCAAACTCTAAAATTTATTTGAGGCTGTGTTGTTATGAGTGGTCTCTGGTTAATCTGAAGGTAGGAGGAGGATGACAGGAAGTGTCGGGTTATAATTAAATGAGTTATGTAATATTCCGAAAAACAAAGATAGATGGGTGGTCTGGAGTGTTGGGTTGGTTACCGAGAGGTCTCGGGTTCGAACCCGGGCGTGGTCAGTTTGTGTAACTTTTTCATTTTGAGGTAGTTTTTCATTTTCTATAACTATTATTATTATTATTATTATTATTATTATTATTATTATTATTATTATTATTATTATTATTATTATTATTATTATTATTATTATTATTATTATTATTATTATTGATTGATATTATTATTAAGTATTAGTATTATCAATAGATTATTACGAATAAGATATATTTTTGTTATTATAATATAAAAATAATACAAACTATTATAATTATCATTAACATTATTATTAGTATAATTTTAGAATTTTATTATTATTACTATTATTATTATGAACATAAGAATTATTATTATTAAAAATTATTATTATTATTTTTACAACAAATAAATATTATGCATATAAAGTTATATTTGAAAGAAACATTTTTTATAAACATTTTTATAAAACAAAGGATGTATTTTTAAAGTAATATTAATCACTTATAAATATTAATATAACTATATAAATATTAGACATTTTTAAATATACATACAAATTAAATATATATAATATATAATTTATGATATAATAAATTGTTCGATTGCAATTCTTTGTGTTAATAAATATTGAATGATATAGGTTCGTGAATCCAAGGCCAACCTTATACTTGATCAATGATGTTATATGTATTTTTACTACAAAATACATTAGGTGAGTATATAGTCCCACTTTTAAACTCTAAATATTTCGGGATGAGAATACATGTATTTTATGTTTTACGATATGGACACTAGTAACTGAAAAATATATTCTACGTTGAGTTGTACCACTGGCATACTTCCCTGTAGCTTGGTAACTGTTATTTACAGCGGTATTGTAAACGCGAATCCTGTTGATAGATCTATCGGGCCTGACAACCCCAACCGGACTGGACGACCAGTATTCAACGGTTGCACAGTACTTCGTTTCGTGACTACACTTGGTACGGTGTAGTAAGATTTCATAATAAAGGGAATATGCGACGTAATTAAATGTTAAGTATGGTTACCAAGTGCTCAACCACTTAGAATATTTTTATTAAAACGTTTATATATGAAATCTTGTGGTCTATATATATTGCTGCCGGCATTAAACCTATATCTCACCAACTTAATGTTGACGTTTTAAAGCATGTTTATTCTCAGGTACTAATTAAGTCTTCCGCTGTGCATTATCTCATATTAAGGACATTACTTGGAGTCGATCATCGTAATGGGACCAAATGTTGAAGATGTCGTCCAGGGGGATAAGGACGGGTCCTCACACATACATATATAATATACCTACTTGCAAACACTTACTCACATACCGCATACATGCTAGCAACACAATTAGCTTATCATCACAATTACAAGCTATAACCTCCAATAATCAAGCTAGCATAACAAAAGCATATATAATATGAACAAATATAATATGCTTACGCTACAACACAAATAACCATGGCTAACCAATAGTACAAGGGAACGGCACTCGCGAAAACGCCATCGGTGTTCATAACATCCGTTAGGGCACTTAACACCTCGCACCAATAACCCCTAGGGTGGCACCTTAACACCTCGGCACATCACCTCGAGTGGCATCTTAACACCTCGATGCAACACTCATTATTTTACGGAGTGGTGTCTTAACACCTCGACACTACACTCCTAGGTGGCATCTTAACACCTCGATGCTACACCCGAGTGGCATCTTAACACCTCGATGCTACACTCTTCACGTGAAACATGGTGTCTTAGCACCTCGACACTACACATTTCACGCTACAACAAATAGATACATTATATACCTACACATATAATTATTCCACTCACCTCGAATTGCCCGCACAAGTCATAAACGTAAATCGCCTCCAAAAGCAACCGAGCAAACCTTTTACCTATAATACGCATATAGATATACAAACAATCAACATACATTCTCTACGAGAGAATTCGACTTCAACACCCTTAACCAAGGGTTTACACCTATCACCACAAACCGCCCATTTAGACACATAAAGTGGACTTCACCAATTACCACTACGGGTGGTAATTCCGACCCATCCAACAAGTACAATTTAACCAAAATTATATTTGACACCATTTAAACCAATCTAGGTCTTAACCAAAATTGCTTATCATCCAATTAATCCAAAATTAAAGTCATTACCAAATTTGACCCATCTAAGTCAACCCATTTTGACATAAGTCCCAAAAACATCTTTAATCACTAACGGCTAGTGACTAACTTTCCAAAATACCATTTAACACTTGAATCAAACATTTATATACTTGGTTCATCAAATCTTGACCCATAACTTAGTTTGACACCGAATCAAGCTTACTTGACCCAAAATACCCCCATTTTGACCTAGATTAGGGTTTACACCTAAAAATCAAGTCAACACAAGTGTTCTAAGGTTTAACTAACACATGCAAGGTCCAAACTAACAATTCCATCAATTGAAACCCTAAGTCACCAATTCGGGTTTACATACATGAATCTTCCCCAAAAACCCCCAAACTTCACAATAAATGGGTTATAACTCTAACTAGCACAAACTTTAACTCAAACAATAATCTTAACAAAGAAATTTGGATTTAGAGCTTACCAACACTACCACCACGTAGCCGTGAACGACGTGAACAACTTTAACTCTTGAGACCCGACCCGAATCACACTTCTTCTTCTCCAAATCCCCAACTCTCTCTCGCTAGAACCTCTCTCTCTCACTAGGGTTTGATGAGAGTGTTTGAGAAGGTGAAATGGGGATAAGAATGAGAGTGGATCAGTTTTAATGGCTCAAAACTGACCCCCAAGTGAAAAGACTCAAATACCCTCTTTTAAAACCTTTAAAATACAGATGCTGGCCTGTCAGGCACTTTGGACGGCGTCCAAAATGGCCGGACGGCGTCCCACCCTTCATTCTTGGATGGCGTCCCAAAGTCTGGACGGAGTCCCAATGAACTGAGCCTGAAACTGAACTTGTTTTGGTCGTAACTTTCAAACCGTAGCTCCGTTTTTGATGAACCAAATATCATTGGAAACGTAATGAGATTTACTATCCAATGGTAAGGTTTTAGAACATCAACTCTAATTTTATTTGGGATCCAAATATACGCTTACATGCCTCGTATTTCGAATGACGCTCGAAATAACGTGTAACTGAAAAACGGGTGTTACATAAAACTTAATAAATTTTTTTTTTCGTGTGTGGCGTTTCGCTTCGTCGTTCCCCAGCAGCGGCGCCAAAAATACTTGATGTGCGCAGAGGTGTATATGAAATAGCTTTATTTTTACAACGAAAAAATTATTAAATACGATACAATTTTACACAAGATATTTATTTATTTATTGAATGGATATACTTAAACCTTGCTACAACACTTATAGGCAGTGTACCTAATCGTACAGTAGTGTAGTTTTTAGTAAGTCCGGTTCGTTCCACAGGGAATCTTTTAAACAAAGCTTAACGCTATATTAGTTTTAATTTATAAAAATACAAATATATATATATAAGTAATATTATTATTATAAAGGGGGGTTTTTACCGTTTAATGACCGTTTTGTCGATTTTTAAAATTTTAGTCGCAGTTAAAACCTAATGTAAAATATTAAAAATAAATACAAGACTTAATTTAAAGCGTAAAGTAAATAACGATAATGAAATTGCGATAAATAAAAGTGCAATTAAATACAATGACAATAAATAAAAGTACGATAATTAAAAGTGCAATTAAATATAAAATAAAGGAAATTAAATATGAAATAAAATAATTATGCTTATTTAAACTTCCGTAATCATGATGTTTGACATATTGATTTTAGTTTTATGCCCATGGGTTAATTGTCCTTTGTCCTGGATTATTTAATATGTCCGTCTGGTTTTTGTCCATAACAGTCCATCAGTCATAAATATAAAGTGCGAGTATCCTCGTCAAATTATCCTTATACCCGAAGTCAAATATTCCAACTAATTGGAGACTTAAACTGTAACAAGATTTTAATACTTTGTTTAATAATTACACCAGGTTATCGACTGCGTGTAACCCAAGGTTTTAATACTTTGTTATCAATTATGCCAAGTGTCCTTGTACATAATTTCACCCCTGTTTTAATAATTCCATAGACTATTAATCCATTCCCGTGTCCGGTTAAATGAACGATTATTCGTACATATAAATACCCCGCCCATCGTGTCCGATTGAGTGTATATGGTTAATTATAGGGACGTCCAATTGTAAATCTTTATATTAAAATTAACAAACTATCATTTAGTTAAACAAATAGAAAGCCCATTAATAGCCCATAGTCTAATTTCCACAAGTGTCGTTCTTTTGTCCAAACCCCAATTATGGTACAAAGCCCAATTACCCAATTTTAGTAATTAGCCCAACATCATGATTACTTCGTTTTAAATAAGCATAATAATAATTTAGCTACGAGACATTAATGTAAAAAGGTTGAACATAACTTACAATGATTAAAAATAGCGTAGCGTTACACGGACAGAATTTCGACTTACACCCTTACAACATTCGCTATCATACCCTTATTATTAGAATTAAAATTAAAATTAAAATTAAAATTATAATATATATAAATTACGTATGAATGAGGAGAAGAAAAAGATATATAAAACGTTCAGAATGCGCGAGCTTTTATAGGCATTTTTGTCCAGGACAGCTCTGCGAGTTGCGGCATTTTTGCACTACAAACTCTGCGAGTCGCGGAGTTCGTAAATCCAGCTCACACAAGTTTGGATCCTAGTCTGCCGACGGTTTTAATATATAAATATAATATATATATATAATTTATATAATTAATTATATATTATATTATATTATATTTATATACATAGTTAACTTGTAATTTTTAGTCCGTTGCGTCGAGCGTTGAGAGTTGACTCTGGTCCCGGTTCCGGATTTTCGAACGTCCTTGCGTACAATTTAATATCTTGTACTTTGCATTTTGAATCTTGCACTCTTGTAATTCTGAGACGTTTCTAATCAATAATTGGAACCTCTTTGATTGTATTTTGTACTTTTGAGCTTTTTGGTCGTTTGCGTCTTCAATTCGTCGAATCTATCTTTTGTCTTCACCTTTTATTATTTAACCGAATATCACTTGTAAATAGGACAATTGCAACTAAAAGCTTGTCTTTCTTGAGGAATAATGCTATGAAATATATGTTCGTTTTTAGCATTATCATCAATATTAAATGAAATTGTTATTTACATGATTAAGTGTTTCCAACATGTTAAGCAATCAAACTTGTTAAGACTTGATTAATTGAAATAGGTTTCATATAGACAATTGAACACCCAAGTTGACCGGTGATTCACGAACGTTAAAACTTGTAAAAACTATATGATGACATATATATGATTATATATATAGTTAACATGATATTATGATAAGTAAATATCTCATTAGGTATTTTAACAATGAGTTATATACATAAAATTGAGTTTATTGAATTAAGAAACTCGAAACGATATATATAACGATTATCGTTATAACAACGTCATACTAAATACATATGAATCATATTATGATATTGATACACTATGTTTAATCATGATAAATTATAAGTAAACATGTCATTAAGTGTATTAACAATGAACTATGTATGTAAAAACAAGACTACTAACTTAATGATTTCGAAACGAGACATATATGTAATGAGTATCGTTGTAACAACATTTAACTGTATATATATCATACTAAGATATATTAATATATCATAATATCATGATAATGTAATAATTTAACATCTCATTAGATATAATAAACAATGGGTTAACAGCATTTAACAAGATCGTTAACCTAAAGGTTTCAAAACAACATTTACATCTATCGACTAACGATGACTTAACGACTCAGTTAAAATGTATATACATGTAGTGTTTTAATATGTATTCATACACTTTTGAAAGACTTCAAGACACTTATCAAAATACTTCTACTTAACAAAAATGCTTACAATTACATCCTCATTCAGTTTCATCAACAATTCTACTCGTATGCATCCGTATTCGTACTTGTACAATACACAGCTTTTAGATGTATGTACTATTGGTATATACACTCCAATTATCAGCTCTTAGCAGCCCATGTGAGTCACCTAATACATGTGGGAACCATCATTTGGCAACTAGCATGAAATATCTCATAAAATTACAAAAATATTAGTAATCATTCATGACTTATTTACATGTAAACAAAATTACACATTCTTAATATCTAATCCATACACCAACGACCAAAAACACCTACAAAGACTTTCATTCTTCAATTTTCTTCATTTAATTGATCTCTCTCAAGTTCTATCTTCAAGTTCTAAGTGTTCTTCATAAATTCTATAAGTTCTAGTTTCATAAAATTAAGAATACTTCCAAGTTTGCTAGCTTACTTCCAATCTTGTAAAGTGATCATCCAAACTCAAGAAATCTTTCTTATTTACAGTAAGATATATTTCTAATACAAGGTAATACTCATATTCAAACTTTGATTCAATTTCTATAACTATAACAATCTTATTTCGAGTGGAAATCTTACTTGAACTTGTTTTCGTGTCATGATTCTGCTTCAAGAACTTTCAAGCCATCCAAGGATCCTTTGAAGCTAGATCTATTTTTTTCATTTCCAGTAGATTTATCCACAAAACCTGAGGTAGTAATGATGTTCATAACATCATTCGATTCATATATATAAAACTACCTTATTCGAAGGTTTAAACTTGAAATCACTAGAACATAGTTTAGTTAATTCTAAACTTGTTCGCAAACAAAAGTTAATCCTTCTAACTTGACTTTTAAAATCAACTAAAAACATGTTCTATATCTATATGATATGCTAACTTAATGATTTAAAACCTGGAAACACGAAAAACACCTGAAAACCGGACATACGCCGTCGTAGTAACACCACGGGCTGTTTTGGGTTTGATAATTAAAAACTATGATAAACTTTGATTTAAAAGTTGTTCTTCTGGGAAAATGATTTTTCTTATGAACATGAAACTATATCCAAAAATCATGGTTAAACTCTCTAGTGACCCAAAATTTTCCATGTTTATATATATTAAATGAAATTGTTATTTACATGATTAATTGTTTCTAATATGTTAAGCAATCAAACTTGTTAAGACTTGATTAATTGAAATAGGTTTCATATAGACAATTAACCACCCAAGTTGACCGGTGATTCACGAACGTTAAAACTTGTAAAAACTATATGATGACATATATATGATTATATATATAGTTAACATGATATTATGATAAGTAAATATCTCATTAGGTATTTTAACAATGAGTTATATGCATAAAATTGAGTTTATTGAATTAAGAAACTCGAAACGGTATATATAACGATTATCGTTATAACAACGTCATACTAAATACATATGAATCATATTAAGATATTGATACACTATGTTTAATCATGATAAATTATAAGTAAACATGTCATTAAGTGTATTAACAATGAACTATATATGTAAAAACAAGACTACTAACTTAATGATTTCGAAACGAGACATATATGTAATGAGTATCGTTGTAACAACATTTAACTGTATATATATCACACTAAAATATATTAATATATCATAATATCATGATAATGTAATAATTTAACATCTCATTAGATATAATAAACAATGGGTTAACAACATTTAACAAGATCGTTAACCTAAAGGTTTCAAAACAACATTTACATCTATCGACTAACGATGACTTAACGACTCAGTTAAAATGTATATACATGTAGTGTTTTAATATGTATTCATACACTTTTGAAAGACTTCAAGACACTTATCAAAATACTTCTACTTAACAAAAATGCTTACAATTACATCCTCGTTCAGTTTCATCAACAATTCTACTCGTATGCACCCGTATTCGTACTCGTACAATACATAGCTTTTAGATGTATGTACTATTGGTATATACACTCCAATGATCAGCTCTTAGCAGCCCATGTGAGTCACCTAACACATGTAGGAACCATCATTTGGCAACTAGCATGAAATATCTCATAAAATTACAAAAATATTAGTAATCATTCATGACTTATTTACATGTAAACAAAATTACACATTCTTTATATCTAATCCATACACCAACGACCAAAAACACCTACAAACACTTTCATTCTTCAATTTTCTTCATTTAATTGATCTCTCTCAAGTTCTATCTTCAAGTTCTAAGTGTTCTTCATAAATTCTATAAGTTCTAGTTTCATAAAATCAAGAATACTTCCAAGTTTGCTAGTTTACTTCCAATCTTGTAAAGTGATCATCCAACCTCAAGAAATCTTTCTTATTTACAGTAATATATCTTTATAATACAAGGTAATACTCACATTCAAACTTTGATTCAATTTCTATAACTATAACAATCTTATTTCGAGTGGAAATCTTACTTGAACTTGTTTTCGTGTCATGATTCTGCTTCAAGAACTTTCAAGTCATCCAAGGATCCTTTGAAGCTAGATCTATTTTTCTTATTTCCAGTAGGTTTATCCACAAAACCTGAGGTAGTAATGATGTTCATAACATCATTTGATTCATATATATAAAACTACCTTATTCGAAGGTTTAAACTTGAAATCACTAGAACATAGTTTAGTTAATTCTAAACTTGTTCGCAAACAAAAGTTAATCCTTCTAACTTGACTTTTAAAATCAACTAAAAACATGTTCTATATCTATATGATATGCTAACTTAATGATTTAAAACCTGGAAACACGAAAAACACCTGAAAACCGGACATACGCCGTCGTAGTAACACCGCGGGCTGTTTTGGGTTTGATAATTTAAAACTATGATAAACTTTGATTTAAAAGTTGTTCTTCTGGGAAAATGATTTTTCTTATGAACATGAAACTATATCCAAAAATCATGGTTAAACTCTGTAGTGACCCAAAATTTTCCATGTTTATATATATTAAATGAAATTGTTATTTACATGATTAATTGTTTCCAACATGTTAAGCAATCAAACTTGTTAAGACTTGATTAATTGAAATATGTTTCATATAGACAATTGACCACCCAAGTTGACCGGTGATTCACGAACGTTAAAACTTGTAAAAACTATATGATGACATATATATGATTATATATATAGTTAACATGATATTATGATAAGTAAATATCTCATTAGGTATTTTAACAATGAGTTATATACATAAAATTGAGTTTATTGAATTAAGAAACTCGAAACGGTATATATAACGATTATCGTTATAACAATGTCATACTAAATACATATGAATCATATTAAGATATTGATACACTATGTTTAATCATGATAAATTATAAGTAAACATGTCATTAAGTGTATTAACAATGAAATATATATGTAAAAACAAGACTACTAACTTAATGATTTCGAAACGAGACATATATATAATGAGTATCGTTGTAACAACATTTAACTGTATATATATCATACTAAGATATATTAATATATCATAATATCATGATAATGTAATAATTTAACATCTCATTAGATATAATAAACAATGGGTTAACAACATTTAACAAGATCGTTAACCTAAAGGTTTCAAAACAACATTTACATCTATCGACTAACGATGACTTAATGACTCAGTTAAAATGTATATACATGTAGTGTTTTAATATGTATTCATACACTTTTGAAAGACTTCAAGACACTTATCAAAATACTTCTACTTAACAAAAGTGCTTACAATTACATCCTCGTTCAGTTTCATCAACAATTCAACTCGTATGCACCCGTATTCGTACTCGTAAAATACACAGCTTTTAGATGTATGTACTATTGGTATATACACTCCAATGATCAGCTCTTAGCAGCCCATGTGAGTCACCTAACATATGTGGGAACCATCATTTGGCAACTAGCATGAAATATCTCATAAAATTACAAAAATATTAGTAATCATTCATGACTTATTTACATGTAAACAAAATTACACATCCTTTATATCTAATCCATACACCAACGACCAAAAACACCTACAAATACTTTCATTCTTCAATTTTATTCATCTAATTGATCTCTCTCAAGTTATATATTCAAGTTCTAAGTGTTCTTCATAAATTCTATAAGTTCTAGTTTCATATAATCAAGAATACTTCCAAGTTTGCTAGCTTACTTCCAATCTTGTAAAGTGATCATCCAACCTCAAGAAATCTTTCTTATTTATAGTAAGATATCTTTTTAATACAAGGTGATACTCATATAGAAACTTTGATTCAATTTCTATAACTATAACAATCTTATTTCAAGTGGAAATCTTACTTGAACTTGTTTTCGTGTCATGATTCTGCTTCAAGAACTTTCATGCCATCCAAGGATCCTTTGAAGCTAGATCTATTTTTCTCATTTCCAGTAGGTTTATCCACAAAACCTGAGGTAGTAATGATGTTCATAACATCATTCAATTCATGTATATATAACTACCTTATTCGAAGGTTTAAACTTGAAATCACTAGAACATAGTTTAGTTAATTCTAAACTTGTTCGCAAACAAAAGTTAATCCTTCTAACTTGACTTTTAAAATCAACTAAACACATATTATATTTCTATATGATATGCTAACTTAATGATTTAAAACCTGGAAACACGAAAAACACCGTAAAACCGGACATACGCCGTCGTAGTAACACCGCGGGCTGTTTTGGGTTTGATAATTAAAAACTATGATAAACTTTGATTTAAAAGTTGTTCTTCTAAGAAAATTATTTTTCTTATGAACATGAAACTATATCCAAAAATCATGGTTAAACTTAAAGGGGAAGTATGTTTTTCAAAATGGTCATCAAGACGTCGTTCTTTCGACTGAAATGACTACCTCTTACAAAAATGACTTGTAACTTATATTTTCGACTATAAACCTATACTTTTTCTGTTTAGATTCATAAAATAGAGTTCAATATGAAATCATAGCAATTTGATTCACTCAAAACGGATTTAAAACGAAGAAGTTATGGGTAAAACAAGATTGGATATTTTTTGATTGTTGTAGCTACGGGAAATATTGTAACAATTCTATACAAATCATATCCTAGCTAACTTATATTGTATTATACATGTATTCTAATATATTATGTAATCTTGGGATACTATAGACACGTATGCAAATGTTTTGACATATCATATCGACCCATCTATATATATTATTTGGAACAACCATAGACACTCTATATGTAGTAATGTTGGAGTTAGCTATACAGGGTTGAGGTTGATTCTAAAAATATATATACTTTGAGTTATGATCTAGCCTGAGACGTGTATACACTGGGTCGTGGATTGATTCAAGATAATATATATCAATTTATTTCTGTACATTTAAATATGGACAACTAGTTGTAGGTTACTAACGAGGACAGCTGACTTAATAAACTTAAAACATCAAAATGTATTAAAAGTGTTGTAAATATATTTTGAACATACTTTGATATATATGTACATATTTGTTATAGGTTCGTGAATCGACCAGTGGCCAAGTCTTACTTCCCGACGAAGTAAAAATCTGTGAAAGTGAGTTATAGTCCCACTTTTAAAATCTAATATTTTGGGATGAGAATACATGAAGTTTTATAAATGTTTTACGAAATAGACACAACTAAATGAAACTACATTATATGGGTGAATGATCGAAGCCGAATATGCCCCTTTTGCTTGTAACCTAAGAATTAGTAAACCGATCTACTAATTGACGTGAATCCTAAAGATAGATCTATTGGGCCTAACGAACCCCATCCAAAGTACCAGATGCTTTAGTACTTCGATGTTGTTTATATCATGTCCGAAGGATTTCCCGGAATGATAGGGGATATTCTTATATGCATCTTGTTAATGTCAGTTACCAGGTGTTCACCATATGAATGATTTTTATCTCTATGTATGGGATGTATATTGAAATATAAAATCTTGTGGTCTATTATTATGATTTGATAATATATAGGTTAAACCTATAACTCACCAACATTTTTGTTGACGTTTTAAGCATGTTTATTCTCAGGTGATTATTAAGAGCTTCCGCTGTTGCATACTAAAATAAGGACAAGATTTGGAGTCCATGCTTGGAGTCCATGCTTGTATGATATTATGTAAAAACTGCATTCAAGAAACTTATTTTTGATGTAATATATTCTTATTGTAAACCATTATGTAATGGTTGCGTGTAAACGGTATATTTTAGATTATCATTATTTGATAATCTACATAATGCTTTTTAAACCTTTATAGATAAAATAAAGGTTATGGTTGTTTTAAAAATGAATGCAGTCTTTGAAAAACATCTCATATAGAGGTCAAAACGTCGCGACGAAATCAATTAATATGGAACGTTTATAATCAATATGAACGGGATATTTCAGTTGGTATCAGAGCGTTGGTCTTAGAGAACCAGACATTTGCATTAGTGTGTCTTATAGAGTTTGTTAGGATACATTAGTGAGTCTGGACTTCGACCGTGTTTTCTTTAAAAACGATTGCTTAACACTTTTGTTGGAAACTATATGTTATTAACATGTAAATATTATGTGATATATTAACCTCTTAATGTGTTTGATATTGTATGATAGATGTCTACCACTAGTACAAATTCCATCGACTCACCTAATAATAATGAAGAGTCGAATATACTTTGGGAAGATTCACAAATTCCCGAAGAGGAACCGGAAGAAGAGGAACCAGAAGAAGAGGAACCAGAAGAGGAGGAACCGGAAGAAGAAGAGGTTCTGGAGGAAGAAATATTGATACTTATAGTAAATCGATTAAATAAAAGAAAATCCTCAACCAATGGACCAAATTTAATAATGGTCAATGGTGTTTCCGCCGAGGAAGCAAAATATTGGAAAAATTACCAATTTTCAGATGAATCGGATCTCGATGAGGATTCCGATGATGTTATAGAAATTACCTCGACCCAATTTAATAAAGCGAAAGAAAATAATAAGGGAAAAGGTATAAAAATAGAGAAACCTGATTCCAACCCCGATGAACTTTATATGTATCGGCAACATCCGTATTTCCTAAAATGTAACAATGACCCGGGAACCTCTAAACCACCAAGTTTTTCTAAATCATTGTGGAAAATGACGGCTCGTATTAGAGGAACACCATATATTCCTAGAAAATTAGGAAAACGAACCAAGTCCGAAGAAGAAGAAACCAGTGATTCAGATTAGAGGGTTGTAATCTGTGACGATCGCTCCAAATCCATATGGACGAACACGTCATTCATCGATTTCATTGCGAGGTATCTGACCTCTATATGATACGTTTTGTAACATTGCATTCTTTTGAAAAGGCACACCATAAATGAATATTTAAATCAAAGGTTTTCGACATCAGATGATTTTTACATATAGACAATCACCGTAAATAAGTTTACAATAGTACTTCCATTGACAATGCAGTCAAAATAAGATACATGGTGATGATTTAGTGAATGCAACGTTTCCTTGATAAATATGCCATGTAAGACTCCATGCACATAGCTTGTCTAACATATAAACAAACAGCGGAAGACTTCTAGGAAACCTGAGAATAAACATGCTAACAAGTGTCAACACAAAGGTTGGTGAGTTCATAGTTTTAATGTTTCGTATAATCTGTATATAAAGGTGGATCACAAGATTTCAGTTGTTTCATCCAGAAACGTTTATCAAAATATTCTACAAGATTGAGCACCCTGGTAACTAAACTTTAACGTTATAATAAGTACCCCTGTTTTAACATACATGCAACCAACATGTACAATACACGCAAACCAACGTGTACTAAACTCAAATAGCATACGTCTATTTTATAGTTCAGGCTAGGGTTTCTATACCTGGAACAGACGGGGATGTCAAGCCCTATGGATCCATATACTACTACTCGCGCCCACCAGTTCTTATAACTGGTAGTTACTAGTTACCAAAGCTAAGGGATTTTCGGTTCAAACTCAGTGTAGAATTTAGTATGTACTTGTATCCATTGCGTTTAAAATAAATTGCATGTATTCTCAGCCCAAAAATGTAAAGGGTAAAAGGGATCATATGAAACTCATCTTATCAGCATATAAAGTCGTTCATCGTAATGTGATCGAAACTCAGAGTATCGAATAACCATAGATCTCAATGTATCAATATTGAGATTTAATATTGAAGAAAAGTACGTAGACGTAACGGAGATGATAAACATTAGGTTTGATTCACAAATATACCCCCGAACATTACCCATAACCTCCTTGGCAATAACTCATAATTTCCTTAACTCTAGCTTGCTCGTAAACTTGTTTTGAAATCGTTTGGACATAACCTCGTCGTAGTATTTTATGTATAATACTAATAATATTACTAATAAAAATAATAAGATTAATAATAATAATATTAATCTTAATAATATATATATATATATATATATATATATATATATATATATATATATATATATATATATATATTGAGAGACAGAGAGATTTTGAGAAAAAAAAATAAATATATTCGAACAAAACTTGCGAGCTTTATAGACCTGGCCTGATTTCCACTGCCATGCGATCGCATGGCTGGGCAGTGTAATTCTCATGCGATCGCATGGGAAACTTTTCCAGCTCACAATGTTTTGGCAACTAGCTCGTCGACATATTTTCATAATATATATAATATATAATTTAAATTAATTAATTATATATTATATTTTATTCTCGTGCATAGTTGATTTGTAATTTTTGTTTCGATAAGTCGTACGTCGTCACTCGACTTATGTCCAGGTTCCGGTTTTTCGAATGTCCTTTCGTACGCTGAGAAAACTTGTACATTACATTTTGGGACACGTACCTTAGTCAAAATATAGCCTTAAATTATCCCTAAATTATATCACTCAAAATATAACTTATACATTTGAGTGTTTTGGTCATTTATATAACAACCCTCATATTTCCATACCTGAATTGACTAATTTGCCTATAGGGTTGTTATCCATACGTAATATATAATTAAATTCGACGTTGATCAAATATTTATTTTTAGTCGACACTTTTTGTTAACTAAAGTTTACACTAATTATATAAAATAACTTTAGTTAATATTAACATTAATACATATTATATTTAAAACTATATGTAACATAATTATTAATTAAATGATAAGTTATTTTAATCATTATTTACATTTTTAGCTTATAAAAAAAAGAAATAAGATTTTTTTTATAAATTATATAATGAGCCCATGAATTTTGACTAAATATTTTCAAAAACAAAAACTTAGTAAAAACATTTTTAACATATTTTTATTATTTTGTCAAAATTGGCACCTTTATTTTATTATTTTTTTTCTTTTCACCAACCATTTTTTTTTCTATAAATACCCACTTTTATTTCATAAAAACTTGTATCAAATCTTTGGAAAAACTCTCTCACAAACTTGGGAAACTACTTGAGGTATTTTCTATATTTTTTTATCGAATTGCTTTTATTTTTTTTGTATATTCTTTATAAATTCGAAATTAATATATATAAATTATGTTTATATGTTATAATTAGTATTATAAGTATTATAATGTATAAAAATAATTTTGATAATTTATGGAATATTATTTATAATTAAATACGAATTATGTATTATTTAAACGTAAAAACTATGAAAAATTCGTAATAAAATATTAAACAGTAATAAAAATAATTATAAATTTTTCGTTGAGATTATTATACTTTTATAAACAAGCAAAAATTATAAAAATTAAATAAATGGGTCGATTAGTATTTAAATAGAATTTACTTTTGCATTATTCTAAACTGTGAGAAATAATAAAGAAAATACAAAATAAATACAACTGTGTATTAAATCTATTTTTATAAAATTTTTATATGATTAGTAGTATCACTAGATATTGTAAAAAAATATAAAAATTAATTTTAAATTGTTTTTCCTATTTATTTAATTATAGGCCGATTAGAATGGTTAAATAATTAGAAAACATTAAATAAATAATATTTTGATATAAAATTTTATTTAATAATTTTTAAAACATTTTTATAGAATATAGAACCTGTAAAAAAATATAAAATTATTTATTTAGGTCGATTTGATATTTATTACCTAATTAATTTTGATTTAATCTAAACCGAGAACATATGCAAAGAAAAATGGAAATAAATATAAAAACTGGGAAAAATTATTTTTATAAATGTTTCTACTAATTCATATGCCTAACTAGAGTTATAAAAATTATGAACATAATTTTTAGGTGACTAATGGAATTAATTAACAAATTAAATCGTATATGTATATAATTCGGCTAAACTAATTAAATACATATAAATACATAAACATGTCGTATTTCTATACGCTCATAATGGGTGAAGGTTATGATCAAAAGATAACATATGACTTATACGAACTCACCGCTATTTACGGTAAAGTGGATGATGTCTAGGTTGCCATAATGGGAATAAGGTTTTGGATTAAACGAAAGGTTGTAGACTTATAGTCCAACTGAAAGTTCCTGACCCCCGGTTACATCTGGTCATCCCGATTTACTTAATAGCAACGAAGTTTGGACAAAGTTGTACAACGTCTTAATGTGGAGGATTATAACCCAAACTTTCTAAAACTATAAAACTGCTTTAAATGGTAACTTTTCAAAAGTAGAAACTCTTACTATAACTTGTCACTATTAATATAATCCTTATATTAATAAACATACTTTTGTCTGTTAGAATATAACTAACTAAATTTTATATCTCTAGGTTGAGATCCCCGTTACTTACTTCCGTCATTTTCTTTTATTTGTGGATTATCTTCAACTGCTATTTAAGGTGAGTTTTCATAGCTCCCTTTTTATAATATTTTTGGGCTGAGAATACATGCACTATTTTTATAACTGTTTTACGTTTAGACACAAGTACTCAAAATTTTATGCTATATACATGCTTTGTCATGCTAAATCCCTACAGTAATATCGTTAATTGCTGAGGTATAAGATGCAAGCATATTTATTGTGAGTAGCGCTACTGAGAGTGACGTCTCTAGTCAGTTGACCGTTGGTCTTTGACTACATAATAATGATTCAACGACACGAATAACAAGTGTCACGGGGTAACTGTTGTTTAGTCACGATATTACAAAATCAGCATTACTTTTAGATTGGTATTTCTATATCAATCAACACTTTATATTGATATTTCTATATCAACTTTATTAAATCTTGTGGTCTAACACTATTATTGAAATCATTATTTATGATAAACCTATCAACTCACCAACCTTTTGGTTGACACTATTTAGCATGTTTATTCTCAGGTATTACATAATGCTTCCGCTGTGTATTTGCTAATTGAAAGCAACATTTCAACGAGTCATTCATGGATAATTTGAAAGGCTTGCATTTGCTAATTTGATGATGATTGCTTGCTATGCTTGGAGTCTTCATTACACATCATATCAATTAAAGACATTTAATGTTCTAAATACAATGTAATCTATTTATCTTCCGCTGCAAAACTCAATAAAACATCTCATATAGATTCGTTCTCGTTTATACAACTGTGATTTGATATAATTAGTCACAAATACCCCAGGCCCTATTTGGGGGTGTGACAGTTTAGTATCAGAGCAGGTTGTTGTAGAGAACCAGGATTGCATTTTATGTGTGTCTTATACAATTAGGTACCTTAGCAATGTAGGACTACAACTTTCCTTGACTATAGTACCTTTAATTGTTGCCTTTAACTGTTAAATGCTACATTATACTTTAGAAACTTTACTTATCTTAGAATGCTGAGTCAATCTAAGAACTCTATTCACTGTCCTAAGTATTATCCAATTACGCCACCGCATTTAAATGCGACACCAAGATTTTTGAAATTCTCGACATTCCTATGTCATCTATCATGGTTTTGTGTATTGTATATGTATTACATGAAATATTATACATGAATTTTGAAACTCCTATAATTGATACTATTCATACTCAAATGTATATAACTCCCTGTTATATATCACATACCTATATGCCTTATGCCTTTATGCATCAGTTTGCGAACCGAAAAATGTCATTGGGTTATCACAGTATACGAATTGAAAGTATTTAATAGAAAGATTATTAGATTACATACTTATCATTTTATGATCTCGACACGTCATACCGCCATTATTGGAGTATAGACAAATCATATCTTATCATATCTTATCATATCTATCCCAATAGACTTTGTCTAACACTTTTCCTAAATTTCCTCCGTAAATTACAGAAATCTTTTTGCTATATATACATATTCAAGGAGATGAATATAATATTCAATATCCAACACCCATTTCATAACAAACCCTAATTCAAATCACATAATATGGATTACTCACTTGATTCCTCGAACTCCTCGAGCTCCAATGGCAGCGTAATCGTAATGAACCAACCAATTAGCCATCATCTATTTTGGATGAATTGGGGATGGGTTTGTAGTCAATTTAATCAATGGAGAAGTGAAGAAGGTGATCCTTTACACCCACCACATTGCCCTATTGGCGAAGAACCTGAAGCGCTTACCGGCGAACCCGTTCGGAAAAATATTTTCACCCTCATTTCCAGGGTATCCCACCACGAGTATATAATAACTAGAATTTCAGATCTTATTTATCCACTCATCCGAACCGCCAATCATCCCGGTATCATAGAAGAAGTCAATGAGCTTCGCGCTCGAGTGGTGGCTCTGGAGAATATGGTGCGAATTCTACAAGCATCAGTAGCACCAGCAGCATAACCAGCACCACCAGTACCATCAGCATCACCACCAACAGCATCAGCTTCACCAACAACAACATCCGCATCCCACGCCTCAACATCATACTCGGTACCTCGGATATCAACATCATACGCCCCTAGATACCAAGGAATATTAGAAATAATGAGTTAAGATGTATTGACTCATTCTTTCTAAAGAATTATATATGTATACTTTATATCTATATATACATATATATGATTTGAAACAATAATAAATCTTTTCATACTAAGCTATTACGTGTGAGTCTTAACTGGTAGTTACTACTTGGTTAATTCATATCACTAATATGCTATGATGTATATCTTTCATTAATGACTTAACAATCGTTAATCACTGCTTCAGCACAATAAAATTTCATAATAAATCAAGTGTATTATTCAAATACATATTTGATTTTACACTTCTATTTTCGATGTATTCGAAACTTTCTAGAAAACATTATTCGTGTCTTGTGAAATTCACAAGGATTCCACGAGCATCAACATCATATACCGAGGTATATCAATAACAATGAACGATGAAGTATTGATTCATAACTTCATTAGCAAAATATATCGCAACAATTATGAAATCTCTAAGGTTTCGGAGATTATTTATTCTCGTTTCAACCATAAATCAAATGAGCTTAATATTATATAAACTCATTAAATCCATGATTACATCTGAAGAATATATATATGAACGTATATCTTCATAAAGATGGTAATTAAAAATCCTTTTGTACAAACAGTTAATTGTGAAAATATTTTAACGGGTAGGTAATACCCGAGAAAAATTTATATCTCACATTAATATGTTACATTGTATATTCTTCAATTTTAATTCAATAAGTTAGTAACTATACTACTTACATTCACAAGAGATATATATTCGTTCACTAAAGAACAACCATTTGGATACAAATTCAATTACATATTCTGATTTTGACACATCGAAATTCAAGTAAAGCTTTAGCAGATGTTATCTTCCTAAAGATTACTTCATTCATGAATTATATTCATTCGTATTCTATGATGAATTATCACATCAAATCACCGAAATTATCATTCATTACTTTTGAAATCAACAACGCCTATTCGTTAACCATTAGATCCATTGACGATTACAATCAGCGTTTAGTCATCTAAAAATAAAATTTCTTGAAGCCATCTCGGATTGATAATCAATGATTCAGATTCATTAACCTTGAGAATGCTGACGAAGCATCAAAAGCTATAGATGGTCTTAATGGCCAAAAGTTTGATGATAAAGAATGACGCATTGAAAAAGCTCAGATTTGGAACTGGAAAACGGATTGAGCAAACCATGAAGGAAGCTGTGGACAAATCACAAGGACTAAACCTGTAATCAAAGAATCTAGATGATTCGATTTCTGATGAAAACCACAGGAGATCTTTTTACGCATTCTAAATCTTTACGGAAGAATTTTCCTCATTATCATTCGATCTTAGAAATTCTAAGATATCATTGTATCCTTCGTTATAAATATACTCTATATTTATGAAGATATCTTCATAACGATTCTTGGCCACAATTAATTATCTCTTTGCGATATCTTTATCACATCATAAAGGAAATTGTTTTAGTTTCTATATTCTGTAAAATTCAAGTTTAAATTATAAATGTTTTGAAAAAGTGTTGGGAATTGAAGCATGAGTTAGTATAATATAATGACGTCAGGCCAACGTGATTATATTACAGTAAGTCATGCTAAATTTTAATGGAAGATGATGATTCATAGACTTTATAATCATCATTTGCCATGTTACACGACTCTTACATTCTACATAACCTCTGAACATATCAAGAAAATATATTCTTGATAGTTCTATCCTCGGTAATTCTGGTAATTTACCAAATCAAATCGTGATATTACATTCCTTTCTGCTTAGAACATTAGGTATTCGAAGCTTCATACCTATGAATTCTGGACCATTATTCGCTTGACTTGAAGTCGGGAAGAAGAAACAAAAGCATGGAACTCCGAAATAGAAGAAAATATATATATATATATATATATATATATATATATATATATATATATATATATATATATATATATATGTATATAAAACCCAATAACAACACAGAAATTAAAAACCATGTATATCTATGCGAATAGCAAGATAAAGACACGGGAGAACTAAAAACACTATAAAACCAAGAGTATAGTAGAAATGAATAGATTCTTCTGGCGGCAGATGAAAAAGAAGAATGACAGATATGAAAGTTAGGAGTATATCCAGAATCAGAACTGGATGGAGCATATTGACGAGTGCTTTAAAGTATAAATTAAGGAAGAAAGTATTGGAGTGATGAAAATAATGAAATGGAAAAGGTTAATTTATAGTGGAAATATCAGACATAGTAATCGAGGCAGATTATGAATTTAATCAAAGAAAATCACAAATTCCTTAATTACCGGAGAATCAAATCTTATAGATTATGAAAATTTCCTTTAAATTCCTTAAATTCCTTAAATTCCGGAAATCAATCGTGACTACGTCAAAAGTTAAGGCGAACATTTAATTTTCTCATTTCACTCTTTTGTGATAGCTTCGTTTATACTCTTCCTATAATCGAATCATTTTATCCATATTACATAATGTTGATAAAACTCTATTTTCAACTCATATTCATCATTCTTGTTGTAAAGAATGACAATCTCTATCAAATTTCACGACTATGATTTTCATGAACTCCTCTCTATTTTGTCTACCCTAGCGTGGTGCATAAACGCTCAAGGTTTAAATGAGCTCAATATTATTCATAACACATTTTATGTATCCAATTTACTTAAATGACTTGTATAACATCATCATTTTGAATGATCTCCGCATTAATAATAAAATGCACTTCGTAGAAGAACTGGTAGAAATTATGGTTTGTATGATTTTAATTCTTAAAACGGAACAATATTCTATCCGTTGGAATTCACGCAAGGCCCCGAGCATACCTGGGAACATGAAAACCAAATAAAACGTAAATGTCCTCGTCTATGTACGAACAACGCCGATTGATGGCAACAACTAAATTTCGGGACGAAATTTCTTTTAACGGGTAGGTACTATAACAACCCTCATATTTCCATACTTGAATTGACTAATTTGCCTATAGGGTTGTTATCCATACGTAATATATAATTAAATTCGACGTTGATCAAATATTTATTTTTAGTCGACACTTTTTGTTAACTAAAGTTTACACTAATTATATAAAATAACTTTAGTTAATATTAACATTAATACATATTATATTTAAAACTATATGTAACATAATTATTAATTAAATGATAAGTTATTTTAATCATTATTTACATTTTTAGCTTATAAAAAAAAAGAAATAAGATTTTTTTTATAAATTAAATAATGAGCCCATGAATTTTGACTAAATATTTTCAAAAACAAAAACTTAGTAAAAATATTTTTAACATATTTTTATTATTTTGTCAAAATTGGCACCTTTATTTTATTTTTTTTTCTTTTCACCAACCATTTTTTTTCTATAAATACCCACTTCCATTTCATAAAAACTTGTATCAAATCTTTGGAAAAACTCTCTCACAAACTTGGGAAACTACTTGAGGCATTTTCTATATTTTTTATCGAATTGCTTTTATTTTTTTTGTATATTCTTTATAAATTCGAAATTAATATATATAAATTATGTTTATATGTTATAATTAGTATTATAAGTATTATAATGTATAAAAATAATTTTGATAATTTATGGAATATTATTTATAATTAAATACAAATTATGTAGTATTTAAACGTAAAAATTATGAAAAATTCGTAATAAAATATTAAACAGTAATAAAAATAATTATAAATTTTTTGTTGAGATTATTATAATTTTATAAACAAGTGAAAATTATAAAAATTAAATAAATGGGTCGATTAGTATTTAAATAGAATTTACTTTTGCATTATTCTAAACTGTGAGAAATAATAAAGAAAATACAAAATAAATACAACCGTGTATTAAATATATTTTTATAAAATTTTTATATGATTAGTAGCATCACTAGATACTGTAAAAAAATATAAAAATTAATTTTAAATTGTTTTTCCTATTTATTTAATTATAGGCCAATTAGAATGGTTAAATAATTAGAAAACATTAAATAAATAATATTTTGATATAAAATTTGATTTAATAATTTTTAAAACATTTTTATAGAATATAGAACCTGTAAAAAATATAAAATTATTTATTTAGGTCGATTTGATATTTATTACCTATTTAATTTTGATTTAATCTAAACCGAGAACATATGCAAAGAAAAATGGAAATAAATATAAAAACTTGGAAAAATTATTTTTGTAAATGTTTCTACTGATTCATATGCCTAACTAGAGTTATAAAAATTATGAACATAATTTTTAGGTGACTAATGGAATTAATCAACAAATTAAATCGTATATGTATATAATTCGGCTAAACTAATTAAATACATATAAATACATAAACATGTCGTATTTCAATACGCATATAATGGGTGAAGGTTATGATCAAAAGATAACATATGACTTATATGAACTCACCGCTATTTACGGTAAAGTGGATGATGTCTAGGTTGCCATAATGGGAATAAGGTTTTGGATTAAACGAAAGGTTGTAGACTTATAGTCCAACTGAAAGTTCCTGACCCCCGGTTACATCTGGTCATCCCGATTTACTTAATAGCAACGAAGTTTGGACAAAGTTGTACAACATCTTAATGTGGAGGATTATAACCCAAACTTTCTAAAACTATAAAACTGCTTTAAATGGTAACTTTTCAAAAGTAGAAACTCTTACTATAAATTGTCACTATTAATATAATCCTTATATTAATAAACATACTTTTGTCTGTTAGAACATAACTAACTAAATTTTATATCTCTAGGTTGAGATCTCCGTTACTTACTTCCGTCATTTTCTTTTCTTTGTGGATTATCTTCAACTGCTATTTAAGGTGAGTTTTCATAGCTCCCTTTTTATAATATTTTTGGACTGAGAATACATGCATTATTTTTATAACTGTTTTACGTTTAGACACAAGTACTCAAACTTTTATGCTATATACATGCTTTGTCATGCTAAATCCCTACAGTAATATCGTTAATTGCTGAGGTATAAGATGCAAGCTTAGTTATTGTGAGTAGCGCTACTGAGAGTGACGTCTCTAGTCAGTTGACCGTTGGTCTTTGACTACATAATAATGATTCAACGACACGAATAACAAGTGTCACGGGGTAACTGTTGTTTAGTCACGATATTACAAACTCAGCATTACTTTTAGATTGGTATTTCTATATCAATCAACACTTTATATTGATATTTCTATATCAACTTTATTAAATCTTGTGGTCTAACACTATTATTGAAATCATTATTTATGATAAATCTATGAACTCACCAACCTTTTGGTTGACACTATTTAGCATGTTTATTCTCAGGTATTACATAATGCTTCCGCTGTGTATTTGCTAATTGAAAGCAACATTTCAACGAGTCATTCATGGATAATTTGAAAGGCTTGCATTTGCTAATTTGATGATGATTGCTTGCTATGCTTGGAGTCTTCATTACATATCATATCAATTAAAGACATTTAATGTTCTAAATATAATGTAATCTATTTATCTTCCGCTGCAAAACTCAATAAAACATCTCATATAGATTCGTTCTCGTTTATACAACTGTGATTTGATATAATTAGTCACAAATACCCCAGGCCCTATTTGGAGGTGTGACAATTTACATCTATAAATCATCGTCTCTCTATTTGTTAAAATACATTTTAAAATAGTGTTTACAATGCAGTCAAAATAAGATACATGGTGATGATTTGGTGAATGCAACGTTTCCTTGATAAATATGCCATGTAAGACTCCATGCACATAGCTTGTCTAACATATAAGTAAATAGCGGAAGACTTCTAGGAAACCTGAGAATAAACATGCTAACAAGTGTCAACACAAAGGTTGATGAGTTCATAGTTTTAATGTTTCGTATAATCTGTATATAAAGGTGGATCACAAGATTTCAGTTGTTTCATCCAGAAACGTTTATCAAAATATTCTACAAGATTGAGCACCCTGGTAACTAAACTTTAACGTTATAATAAGTACCCCTGTTTTAACATACATGCAACCAACATGTACAATACACGCAAACCAACGTGTACTAAACTCAAATAGCATACGTCTGTTTTATATTTCAGGCTAGGGTTTCTATACCTGGAACAGACGGGAATGTCAAGCCCTATGGATCCATATACTACTACTCGCGCCCACCAGTTCTTATAACTGGTAGTTACTAGTTACCAAAGTTAAGGGATTTTCGGTTGAAACTCAGTGTAGAATTTAGTATGTACTTGTATCCATTGCGTTTAAAATAAATTGCATGTATTCTCAGCCCAAAAAATGTAAAGGGTAAAAGGGATCATATGAAACTCACCTTATCAGCATATAAAGTCGTTCATCGTAATGTGATCGAAACTCAGAGTATCGAATAACCATAGATCTCAACGTATCTATATTGAGATTTAATATTGAAGAAAAGTACGTAGACGTAACGGAGATGATAAACACTAGGTTTGATTCAAAAATATACCCCCGAACATTACCCATAACCTCCTTGGTAATAACCCATAATTTCCTTAACTCTAGCTTGCTCGTAAACTTGTTTTGAAATCGTTTGGACATAACCTCGTCGTAGTATTTTATGTATAATACTAATAATATTACTAATAAAAATAATATGATTAATAATAATAATAATCTTAATAATATATATATATATATATATATATATATATATATATATATATATATATATATATATATATATATATATATTTGAGAGACAGAGAGATTTTGAGAAAAAAAAAATATATTCGAAAAAAACTTGCGAGCTTTATAGACCTGGCCTGATTTCCACTGCCATGCGATCACATGGCTGGGCAGTGTAATTCCCATGCGATCGCATGGGAAACTTTTCCAGCTCACAATGTTTTGGCAACTAGCTCGTCGACATATTTTTATAATATATATAATATATAATTTAAATTAATTAATTATATATTATATTTTATTCTCGTGCATAGTTGATTTGTAATTTTTGTTTCAATAAGTCGTACGTCGTCACTCGACTTATGTCCCGGTTCCGGTTTTTCCAATGTCCCTTCGTACGCTGAGAAAACTTGTACATTTCATTTTGGGACACGTACCTTAGTCAAAATATAGCCTTAAATTATCCCTAAATTATATCACTCAAAATATAACTTATACATTTGAGTGTTTTGGTCATTTACATCTATAAATCATCATCTCGCTATTTGTTAAAATACATTTTAAAATAGTGTTTACTGTAGCAATTCACTGTAGCAAAGTCAATTTCACTGTAGCAAGTAGTGATTTTCGAAAACACTGTAGCATTTTGAGTACTGTAGCAATTTGAAAATACTGTAGCAAATTAGTGTTTTACTGGTTCATCTTAAATGCTTTAGTTAACTTATCTAAATATCAATCGAATCAATAAACGAATGTTACTATCGTTTACTAAATAACTTGAAATTATATATATGTATATATCTTTTTAATATACATAAATCAGTTTTTAAATACACATTGGAAGTTATTTATAAATAAATTTTAATAATAAATATTCCAACTTATCATATATAGTCAAATAGATATTTAAACCAATAAGTTTAATGTACGGTCTCAAACAATTAATACATTGTTACCTTTTCAAATTATAGTATATATGTATCTATTTATATATAATTGTTCGCGAATCGTCGAAAACAACCGAAGGGTATTTAAATATATAAAAGTAGTTCAAAAATTTTGAGATTCAGTTTTAAAGACTTTGCTTATCGTGTCGGAAATGTTAATCATACAAAGATTAAGTTTAAATTTGGTCAGAAATTTCCGGGTCATCACAGTACCTACCCGTTAAAGAAATTTCGTCCCGAAATTTGAGTGAGGTCGTCATGGCTAACAATAAAAATATTTTCATGACGAATATGAGTCGATAACTAGAGTTTTATCACGGTGAGAATAATATAGATACAACAATCCAATTACTCGAAGCGTATGAGAGAAGTTATCGTAATCAAGTGAAATGGAGAATAGAGATGCGTCTTATCTCTTATTGTAGTAACAATTGATTTCCGGATTTTAAGGAATAGAAAATCTTCATAATCTAAATAAGATTTGATTCTTCAGAATTTGCGGAAATTAGGATTTTCTTTGATTAAATGCGTAATCTGCCTCGATTGCTATGTCTGATATTTCGCTTATAAATTGACCACTTCCATTTCATTATTTTCACTACTCCTACATCTTCTTCCTCATTTCATACTTTCAAAAGATTGTGAAATGCTTCATCCAGTTCTGATTCTTGATATACTCCTAACTTTCATATATGTCATTCTTCTTTTTCATCTACCACCAGAGGAAGTTATTTTCTTCTACCATTACCTTGAGGTTATAGTGTTTTTCATTCTCCCGTGTCTTTATATTGCTATACGCATTGATATACACGGTTTGTAATTTATGTGTTGTCATCGGACTTTATATCTTTCCTTATTTTTCAGAGTCCCTGCTGCTGTCTTTTTATAATCATTGACATTCACAGTTAATGCTCCCTCCTATTTGCTGCGATTTATACTCCAATTTCTATTTCGGAGCTTTATCCCTTCGTTTCTTCTTCTTGCGATTAGACATCTCTTGTAATGGTCCAGAATTCGTAGGTATGGAGTTTTGGATGAACATAATTAATGTTCTGAGAAGGTAATCGTAATGGCACGATCTTGATTTGTCAAATTACCAGAATATCCGAAAAAGACCGAATCATTAAGAAAATATTTTCTTGATATGTTTAGAGGTTAAATAGAATAAAAGAGTTATGTAACATGGGTCATGATGATGGTGTGATCTGTGAACATTTATCAAGTTCCATTAGAAACTCAGCATGACTTACTGTAATATAATCACGTTGATCAAGTGTCATTATATTATACTAACTCATGCTTCAATTCCCAACATTACTTCAAAACATTTATATTTTAAACTTGAAAGTTTCAGAATTTAGAAACTAAAATAGTTTCTGTTATGGTGTAACACATATATCGTAAGGAGAAAATTGATTTCTGATAAGAATGATTATGGAATTATCTCCAGAAATATGGAGGATATTTATATTGAAAGATACGATGATATCTTAGAATTTCTAATATCAGAGGATGATGCGGAAAATCTGTCTGTGAAGGTTTAGAATAAGAAGTAAGGTTCTTACTAATGGTTTCAGCAGTCACTGAATCATTTGGATTCTTTAAAGGCAGGTTCAGTCTTTGTGATTTATTCACAGCCTCTTTCATACTTTACTCAATCCGTTTTTCAGTTCCAAACCTTCTCTTTTTCTCAGCTTTACCACCAAACTATTCTTTATCATCAAACTTTTGACTGTTAAGGTCGTTTACAGTTTTTGCTGCTTCATCAACACTTTTCCAAAATTCGGAGAACTAGTTTCGTAGTTTGGGGTAATTTTTCTTGGAAACTTCACATTCGAAGTATGTAAGTCCAGGAGGTAGACGTTATATGAACACATATAACTGTTGGCGTAGACGTGCTATAAGATTTCAAAATACTGCTTGCTAATTCCCGATAGTTAGTATGGCAATTACCATTACAAGTTGTGGATGAGTACATGAGATGGTTTCAATGAGTATAAGGATTTTTCGGAAGGTCAAAGATCAATGAAGTTGTTGGTAAATTTACTGCTAATGTGGTGGAACATGAAAGATTCCCCGATAACAAAAATGTATATGCCAAAGTTACAAGTCTGAAAGGTCGTCGTTGACTGGTTGAACGGTTGATAATACTGGATACTTTGAAAAGAAATTGCAAGGTTATTTTCAGTAATAACAATGCTAAAGGATCTTTCACATTTTTGAAGTCAAAGTATAGCTTTGAAAGATGTAGAGATCTAAGAATGATGTCACCAGTTAAATCTTGACTTGGATTCTGATCCGTCAACATCAGAATATGTAATTGAATTTGTATGGAAACGATTGTATATCGCTGTGAGCATAGTTAATAATTTTTGAATCAAAGTTGAAGAATGTACAGTATAACATATTAATTGTGAACGTATATGTTTCCCGGGAATTACCTACCCGTTAAAGATTTCACAAGTAATATTTTGTACAAAAGAATTTTTATTACCGTCTTTATGAAAATATATGTATGTATATTTTCTTCAGATGTAATACAGATTTGATGAGTTAATATCATATTAAGCTAATTTGATTTTTGACTTGAATTAGAAATGAATAATCTCTAAAACATTAAAGATTTAATAATCTTTACGGAGTATTTCACTAATGTAATCAATACTCAGTCTTATTGATATTTTCTCAGTGAATCATGTTGGTGCTCATGGAACTCTTGCTAACTTCACAAGGTACGAATGATGTTTTCTAGAAAGTTTCGAGTACATCGAAAATGAAAATGTAAAATCAATTATGTAATTGAATAATACACTTGGTTTATTATGAAATGGAATTCACTAAGTTGAAACAGAGATTGTAGTTAACAATGGTTAAGTTGTTAAGGAAGGATGTACATCATAGCATATTAGTAATATGAATTTAACCGAGTAGTATTTATCCTTTTTCAATTCATACTTAATAGCTTAGTACGAAAAGATTTATGATGGTTTTAAAATATATATAAGATATACATATAAATTCTTCAGAGGGAATGGGTTAATATTTCATAACTCATTGATACAAATATACGCGTTGTTGACTTGTAATAATATCCATGGTGCTTTCTTGAACCGGCAGAGCTTGTGATGTTAGAGGTGCTGATGATTCTAATGTTGTTGACAGCACTAACTGTGCTTGTGAGGCTAAGGGTACTATTGATGCTGTTGGTAAAACAAGTCTAGTTTGTACCTTACGCATCATTCTTGTCAGGGTTTCTATTCTTCCTTCTATTTATCTGATTTACGGTTAGAACTGGGATAAATAATCTCTAAGATTTTAGAGATTACATAATCACCGTAGAATATTTCTTCGATGAAGTTATGAATCAGTACTTCATCATTTATTGTTGTTGGCACTCCTTGGTATCTACGGTGCGTATGATGTTGATATTCGAAGTACAGTTTTTAGATGTGATATTGAGGTGTGGGATGCGGATGTGGTTGTTGGTGGTGGTAATGGTACTGTTGTTGTTGATGATGGTGGTACTGGTTATGCTGCTGGTGCTGCTATGTAACGTCCTCCCAATAGGGTCTGGAAGAAACGTTACTAATATCAAATAAACCAACATATTATAATACGAGAACAATACTAAATGATAAAATTAACTGGAATGAGTACGCAGCGGAAAATGAAATGTCGTTACAAAAGAAATATGTAATTGTTTAAATGCAGTAGTAATAAATGTGATAATCTCTTGATCCTATGTCCAAGTAGCATCACATAAGCAGTAGATAGGAAAGCTTGAATTAAACATCACCTGAGACAAAACATGCTAAAGTGTCAACCAAAAAGGTTGAGTGAAGTTCATAGGTTTAAGAAAAGTAGTTATCGTTGTTTTTAGACCACAAGATTTAGTTGTAAAGTTGATCTCCCGCAGGATCAAAAAGTAGATCTCGCAGATCCAAAAGTTATGCCAGTGCGTGATATTTAGACTAAACATTCAAGTTTGCCCCATGATAAGTTGTGTCTGTCCTTGTTGGTTTAATTTCATTATCAAGTAATACAAAGACTTAGTCAAATGTATCGAGGACGTTACTCCCGATAGGCCTACCCCCAATAAATAAGCATGCCGCAGCACTTAAAAATATCACTGTAGGGACTTAGTCGGACATAGCCGGGTATAGCATAGTTTTAACAGTTGGTACTTGTGTCTAAATTGTAAATAGTAAAAGCAGCATGTGTCTCACCCCAAAAAGTTAAATAAGTTTGCTAGCAATAAAGAGTGGGGCTATAAATTCACCTTAGTAAGTAGAGAGAGAGTTATTCCTCGGAATAAAGAGTTGAACGAGTGAGCAGGAAAGTCAACCTATTGACATTTAAGAGTAGTTAAGTGTTTTGCCCATGTTTAAGTTTAAGTACGTGTTTAAGTATAGTTTGTTTTACTAAGTTTCTATTCCTAGTAAGTTACTATTTTTATAAAGTTTTCATTTTTAGAAAGTTTCTTATTTTACTAAGTTTCTATGACTAGAGAGTTTCTACTTTTATGAGTGTTTTCCATTTTAGGATATTTGCTGTATTAGATAAGCTTCCAATCACCCCTTTCCCTTCGAATGGCTAATTTAGATCTAGGGGCTTGAGCCATAGGACCCTTTAAATCGGAAATCCAAACCCTCTGCCTAGAATCTCGTAGAAACCATTCGTCAAGAAAGTTCGAAGATCTATACATCTCTAATACATATCCCAAAATGTTTTTGTGCTACAATATAAGTAGTAGGTTATAGGTGCTAGTAATAGTAATAGTGTATACATGTTAAGTACTAGTATAAGTAGTATTAGGGTTTAAGGTTTTAATATGTATATGTATATATAATTCGTATATATATGTATATATATATATATATAAATATATTTTTTTTACATGTATATATGTATATATAAATCTAGGTATGTTTATGTATATACTTATGAATAACAAGTTTATAATATGAATATGAATTAACAAAGATTAAAGTTTATGTAAATAGTTTAGGGTTTATGTTATACCTTTGAAGATTCAAGATAATTAACAAAGAAAAGATGAACACGATGAAGATGGAAGATCAAAGCCTTGAAAATCTTGAAGAACTCCTTGAAGATTCTTGAAGAACACGAAGAACAAGCTTGAAGATCCGAATACCACAAGAGAGGGAGAGGGAGAGATTGTTTTTGAGAGAGGATTTTGGTGTGATTTGTGAATGAGAAACTAGGAGTCTAGGAGTATTTATATAGTGCAAGTATTAGAGTGTTAGTCAACATAAGGATGTTCTAATTAATGTTTTTATTTTGTTTTATAATTTTTAGTCAACAAAAGGTGGTACTAGTTTATAATTAGTCAACATAAGGATGTACTAGTTTATACTTTATTTTTAGTCAACATAAGGATGTAATTGTTTAAGATTCTTTAGTCTCATTATTATCACTATTATTATTATTATTATTATTATTATTATTATTATTATTATTATTATTATTATTATTATTATTATTATTATTATTATTATTATTATTATTATTATTATTTACATTTACTACATGATAAGTATTATTTTCTTTTTACTAATTCATGACTTGTATTTATTTTTATTTAGTTCCCAATTGTTTTATTATTTATATAAATGTCACTTTTTATTTATTACTTATAGATTAATAGTTATAAATAATATTACTGAAATGCATAAATTTTAATTACCAGTGAGTGTCGAATAAAAATTTATTATTTGGTCAACGTTAAATTGATTGTGTATATAACAACCCTTAAATAATTAATACGTATAGTCAGACAGTAAACCCTAGGGTCATTTCAGTAATTTCAGAAGTCAAAAAGTGAGGGTTGTTATAGTACCTCCCCGTTAATAAAAACTTCATCCCGAAGTTTTAGGTAGACTTCTCGGATGCATCAGCAGTTGAGAAGAGATGGGGATATTTCTGTTTCATATGGTCTTTGCGTTCCCAGGTATATTCGGGGCCTCTACTCGAATTCCAACAGACTTTAATGATAGGTATGTTGCTTTTACGCGTTTGTTTGACCTCTCCTTCCATGATTTCTATAGGTTCTTCAACGAAGTGCATTTTATCATTAATGCGAAGATCATTCAAAATGATGATGTTATACAAGTCATTTCAGTAAATTGGATACATGAAATGTGTTATGAATAGTATTGAGCTCATTTAAAACCTTGAGCATTTTATGCCACAATATTAGGGCAGACAAACAGAGAGGAGTTCGTGAAAATCACAGTCAAGAAATTTGATAGAGATCTTCATTGTTTACAACAAGAATATTTTAATGATGAATATAAGTTGAAAAATAAAGTTTTATCACTATTGGATAATATGGATAAAACGATTCGTTTATAGGAAGAGTATAAACGAAGCAATCATAAAAGAGTGAAATGAGAAAATTAAATGTTCGCCTTAACTTTTGACGTAGTCACGATTGATTTCCGGAATTCAAGGAATTAAAGGAAATCTTCGTAATCTATAAGATTTGATTCTCCGGTAATTAAAGAATTTGAGATTTTCTTTGATTAAATGCGGTGGATTGTCTCGATTGTTGTGTTTGGAATTTTGCTATAAATTAGCTTCTTCCGTTTCATTATCTTCACCACTTCTATACTTTCTTCCTCAATTCAAACTTCCAAAAGATTAAGAAAATGCTTAATCCAGTTCTGATCCTGGTTATTATATTGACCATATATGCAGTCATTCTTCTTTTTCTTTTACCGCCAGAGGAATCTGTTTACTTCTACTATGCTCTTGGGGTTATAGTGTTTTTAATTATCCCGTGTCTTTATATTTCTATACGCATTGATATACACGGTTTGTAATTTCGGAGTCGTTATCGGGCTTTATATTTTCCCTTATATGTCGGAGCTTTATGCTTTTGTTTCTTCTTCTCGACTTCAAGTCAAGCGAGTAATGGTCCAGAATTCATAGGTATGAAGTTTAAAATGATCATAATATATAAAGTTGAAAGGAAAGGTAATAGCACGATTTGATTTGTCATATTACTAGAATATCCGGAAAAGACCGAATCATCAAGAAAAATATTTTCTTGATATGTTTAGAGGTTAAATAGAATGTAAGAGTCGTGTAACATGGCAAATGATGATTATAAAATCTATGAATCATCATCTTCCATTAAAAACTTAGCATGACTTACTGTAATATAATCACGTTGGCCTGACGTCATTATATTATACTAACTCATGCTTCAATTCCCAACACTTCTTCAAAGCATTTATAATTTAAACTCAAATTTTACAGAATATAGAAACTAAAACAGTTTCCTTTATAAAGATATCACAAAGAGATACTTAATTGCGGACATGAATCGTTATGAAGATATCTTCCGAAATATAGAGGATATTTATGATGATATTTTGGAATTTCTAAGTTTGAAAGTTGATGAAGAAAAATTTACCGCAAGCTTTTAACATGACTTCGGAGCAAGATATTCTCTAAAGATTTCACCGGATCCAGAATTACCTGGATTCTTTGAATATAGGGTTTGGCCCTTGTGTTTGTCCTTGGTCTCCTCCATGGTTAGCTCAATCCGTTTTTCAGTTCAAAATTTTCTTTTGAGCTTTTCCAACGTACCATTCTTTATTATCAAACTGTTGGCCCTTAAGACCATCTACAATTTTTCTGTTTCCTCTGCATTTAATGCAGCCATATTTGAATCATCGGTTATCAATCCGAGATGGTTTCAAGAAATATCATTTTTAGATGATTAAACGCTGATTGCGATCGTCAAGATTCAAAGGATGTTTTCAAGAATTTTGAATTTGAAGTGTTTAAGCGTAAGATGCATCCATCAATGGATCTAACGGTTGACGAAGAAATGTTGTGATTTTCAAAAGTAAGGAATGGTAAGTTCGGTGGTTTGATGTGATAATTCATCATAGAATACGAATGAATATAATTCATGAATGTAGTGATCTTTAGGAAGATAACACTTGCTAAAGCTTTACTTAAGTTCCGATATGTCAAAATCAGAATATGTAACTGATTTTGTATGAAAATGGTTGTTCTTTAGTGAACATATACATATATCATGTGAATGTAAGTAGTATAGTTAACAACTGCTGAATCAGAATGGAAGAATGTACAATGTAACATATTTATATGAGATATGAATATCTCTCGGGTTTTACCTACCCGTTAAAATATTTTTCACAATTACAAAAGAGAAGATATACGTTCATATATGTATTCTTCAGATGTAATCATAGTTTTAATGAGTTAATATAATATTAAACTCATTTGATTTGCTGTTGAAACGAGAATAAATAATCTCCAAAACCTTTGAGATTTCATAATTGTCGTGAAATATTTTGCTAATGAAGTTATGAATCAATACTTCATCATTCATTATTATTGATATACTTCGGTATATGATGTTGGTGCTCGTGGAATTCTTGTGAAATTCATAAGGCACTAATGATGTTTTCTAGAAAGTTTCGAGTACATCGAAAATTAAAGTATACAATCAATCATGTATTTGAGTAATACACTTGGTTTATTACGAAATGGAGTTTATTGTGTTGAAGCAATGATTAACGATTGTTAAGTTATTAACAAAAGATGTACATCATAGCATATTATGATATGAATTAACCATGTAGTACATACTAGTTAAGATTCACACGTAATAGCTTAGTACAAAAATATTTATTATTGTTCCAATCAATATATATAAAGTATACATATTTAATTCTTCAGGAAGAATGAGTCAATACATCTTAACTCATTATTACTAATATTCCTTGGTATCTATGGGGTGTATGATGTTGATGTTTGAGGTACTGAGTGTGATGTTGAGGCGTGGAATGCGGATGTTGTCGTTGGTGAAGCTGGTGATGTTGGTGGTGATGCCGATGGTACTGGTGGTACTGGTTATGCTGCTGGTGCTGCTGCTGGTGTTTGTAGGTTTCGCACCATATTCTCCAGAGCCACTACTCGAGCGCGAAGCTCGTTGACTTCTTCTATTATTCCGGGATGATTGGCGGTTCGGACAAGTGGATGAATAAGATCTAAAATTTTAGATATTATATATTCGTGACTGGATATCCTGGAAATGAGGGTGAAAATAGTGTTCCGAATGGGTTCGCCAGTAAGTGCTTCAGGTTCTTCACCAAGAGGTGAATTCGGTTAGTGGAAGGGATCACCTTCTTCTTGTCTCCATTGATTAAGTTTGCTACGAACCCATCCCCAATTCATCCAAAATAGATGATGGCTGATTGGTTCGTTCATTCCGGTTACGCTGCCATTGGAGCTCGAAGAGTTCGAGGAATCCATATTATGTGTTTGGAATAGGGTTTTTGATATGAGATTAGTGTTGAATACTGGATGATATATTCGTCTCCTCGAATACTTGTATATAGCAAAAAGATTTCCGTAATTTACGGTGGGAATTTAGGAAAAGTGTTAGACAAAATCTATTGGGATAGATACGATAAGATATAATAAGATATGATGTGTCTATACTTTAATAATGGCAGTATGACGTGTCGAGACCATAAAGTGATAAGTATGTAATCTAATAATCTTTTGATTAAAGACTTTCAATTCGTATACTGTGATAGCCCAATGACATTTTTCGATTCGCAAACCGATGCATGAAGGCATAAGGCATATAGGTACGTGATATAATAGGGAGTTATATACGTTTGATTGTGAGTAGTAACAATTATAAGAGTTTCAAAATCATGGATAATATTTCATGTAATACATATGTAATACACATAACCATGATAGATGACTTATGAATGTCAAGAATTTCTGAAATCATTGTGTCGCATTTAGATGTGGTGGTGTAATTGGATTGTACTCAGGAAAGTGAGCAGAGTTCTTAGATTAGCTCGGCATTCTAAGATAAGTAAAGTTTCTAAAGTATAGTGTAGCATTTAACAGTTAAAGGCAACAATTAAAGGCACTATGGTCAAGGAAAGTTGTATTCCTACATTAGGAAAGAGACTTTGATTAGAATCTTTAAGTCAAGTTTGGTAAAGCATGATTGTTAAGATTATAAGGCAATCCTAAGTACTTTAAGTCTAAGGCAGGAAATGTTATAGTTTCCTAGATTGCTAAGGCACCCTAGCTAGCAAGTAAGGCACACATAAAAATGCAATCCTGGTTCTCTATAACAGCCTGGTTATGCTCTGATACCAATCTGTAACGTCCTCCCAATAGGGTCTGGAAGAAACGTTACTAATATCAAATAAACCAACATATTATAATACGAGAACAATACTAAATGATAAAATTAACTGGAATGAGTACGCAGCGAAAAATGAAATGTCGTTACAAAAGAAATATGTAATTGTTTAAATGCAGTAGTAATAAATGCGATAATCTCTTGATCCTATGTCCAAGTAGCATCACATAAGCAGTAGATAGGAAAGCTTGAATTAAACATCACCTGAGACAAAACATGCTAAAGTGTCAACCAAAAAGGTTGAGTGAAGTTCATAGGTTTAACAAAAGTAGTTATCGTTGTTTTTAGACCACAAGATTTAGTTGTAAAGTTGATCTCCCGCAGGATCAAAAAGTAGATCTCGTAGATCCAAAAGTTATGCCAGTGCGTGATATTTAGACTAAACATTCAAGTTTGCCCCATAACAAGTTGTGTCTGTACTTGTCGGTTTAATTTCATTATCAAGTAATTCAAAGACTTAGTCAAATGTATCGGGGACGTTACTCCCGATAGGCCTACCCCCAATAAATAAGCATGCCGCAGCACTTAAAAATATCACTGTAGGGACTTAGTCGGACATAGCCGGGTATAGCATAGTTTTAACAGTTGGTACTTGTGTCTAAATTGTAAATAGTAAAAGCAGCATGTGTCTCACCCCAAAAAGTTAAATAAGTTTGCTAGCAATAAAGAGTGGGGCTATGAATTCACCTTAGTAAGTAGAGAGAGAGTTATTCCTCGAAATAAAGAGTTGAACGAGTGAGCAGGAAAGTCAACCTATTGACATTTAAGAGTAGTTAAGTGTTTTGCCCATGTTTAAGTTTAAGTATGTGTTTAAGTATAGTTTGTTTTACTAAGTTTCTATTCCTAGTAAGTTACTATTTTTATAAAGTTTCCATTTTTAGAAAGTTTCTTATTTTACTAAGTTTCTATGACTAGAGAGTTTCTACTTTTATGAGTGTTTTCCATTTTAGGATACTTGCTGTATTAGATAAGCTTCCAATCACCCCTTTCCCTTCGAATGGCTAATTTAGATCTAGGGGCTTGAGCCATAGGACCCTTTAAATCGGAAATCCAAACCCTCTGCCTAGAATCTCGTAGAAACTATTCATCAAGAAAGTTCGAAGATCTATACATCTCTAATACATATCCCAAAATGTTTTTGTGCTACAATATAAGTAGTAGGTTATAGGTGCTAGTAATAGTAATAGTGTATACATGTTAAGTACTAGTATAAGTAGTATTAGGGTTTAAGGTTTTAATATGTATATGTATATATAATTCGTATATATATGTATATATATATAAAAATATATTTTTTTTACATGTATATATGTATATATAAATCTAGGTGTGTTTATGTATATACTTATGAATAACAAGTTTATAATATGAATATGAATTAACAAAGATTAAAGTTTATGTAAATAGTTTAGGGTTTATGTTATACCTTTGAAGATTCAAGATAATTAACAAAGAAAAGATGAACACGATGAAGATGGAAGATCAAAGCCTTGAAAATCTTGAAGAACTCCTTGAAGATTCTTGAAGAACACGAAGAACAAGCTTGAAGATCCGAATACCACAAGAGAGGGAGAGGGAGAGATTGTTTTTGAGAGAGGATTTTGGTGTGATTTGTGAATGAGAAACTAGGAGTCTAGGAGTGTTTATATAGTGCAAGTATTAGAGTGTTAGTCAACATAAGGATGTTCTAATTAATGATTTTATTTTGTTTTATAATTTTTAGTCAACAAAAGGTGGTACTAGTTTATAATTAGTCAACATAAGGATGTACTAGTTTATACTTTATTTTTAGTCAACATAAGGATGTAATTGTTTAAGATTCTTTAGTCTCATTATTATTATTATTATTATTATTATTATTATTATTATTATTATTATTATTATTATTATTATTATTATTATTATTATTATTATTATTATTTACATTTACTACATGATAAGTATTATTTTCTTTTTACTAATTCATGACTTGTATTTATTTTTATTTAGTTCCCAATTGTTTTATTATTTATATAAATGTCACTTTTTATTTATTACTTATAGATTAATAGTTATAAATAATATTACTGAAATGCATAAATTTTAATTACCAGTGAGTGTCGAATAAAAATTTATTATTTGGTCAACGTTAAATTGATTGTGTATATAACAACCCTTAAATAATTAATACGTATAGTCAGACAGTAAACCCCAGGGTCATTTCAGTAATTTCAGAAGTCAAAAAGTGAGGGTTGTTATATGATACTGGTGTTTGTAACCTTCGCACCATATTCTCCAAAGCCACTACCCGAGCGCGAAGCTCGTTGACTTCTTCTATTATACCGGGATGATCGGTGGTTCGGACGAGCGAACGAATAAGATTTAGAATGTGAGATAATATATAATCATGATGAGATACTCTGGAAATGAGAGAGAAAATAGTATTACGAATAGGTTCGCCGGTAAGTGCTTCGGGTTCTTCGCCAAGAGGTGAATGTGGTGGATGGAAGGGATCACCTTCTTCTTGTCTCCAATGATTAAGTAGGCTACGAACCCATCCCCAATTCATCCAGAATAGGTGATGGCTGATTGGTTGATCCATTCCGGTTACACTTTCTTCAGAATTCAGGTGAATATCCATATCGGAATAGCTGTCGGAATTTAAGGAATTCCATCTTGTATAATTAGATATATGATTTTTGATATGAAATAGATTATAGAATTTAGATTGGTACTCTTCAATACATAATTTACATATGTATATATAATACTAAAATTTCGTAAATTACGGAGAAATTTTCGGAAGATGGCAGTCAAAGTTTATAGTAACAGATACGCTAAGATATGAATTTTGTCTATACACTATTCATGCAATCAATGCAGTAAAACGTGTCTAGACTTAAGAATGATAAGCATGTAATTTCCGACAAGAAATGATAAGCAAAACTTTTAACATGCAGACACGGTCGAAGTCCAGACTTACTAATGCATCTTAACAACTATCAGTTAGACACACTCATGCAAGACCTGGTTCGCTAGGACCAATGCTCTGATACCAACTGTGATGATCGCTCCAAATCCATATGGACGAGCACGTCATTCATTGATTTCATTGCGAGGTATTTGACCTCTATATGATACGTTTTGTAAACATTGCATTCTTTTGAAAAGGCACACCATAAATGAATATTTAAATCAAAGGTTTTCGACATCAGATGATTTTTACATATAGACAATCACCGTAAATAAGTTTACAATAGTACTTCCATTGACAATGCAGTCGAAATAAGATACATGGTGATGATTTGGTGAATGCAACGTTTCCTTGATAAATATGCCATGTAAGACTCCATGCACATAGCTTGTCTAACATATAAGTAAACAGCGGAAGACTTCTAGGAAACCTGAGAATAAACATGCTAACAAGTGTCAACATAAAGGTTGGTGAGTTCATAGTTTTAATGTTTCGTATAATCTGTATATAAAGGTGGATCACAAGATTTCAGTTGTTTCATCCAGAAACGTTTATCAAAATATTCTACAAGATTGAGCACCCTGGTAACTAAACTTTAACGTTATAATAAGTAGCCCTGTTTTAACATACATGCAACCAACATGTACAATACACGCAAACCAACGTGTACTAAACTCAAATAGCATACGTCTGTTTTATAGTTCAGGCTAGGTTTTCTATACCTGGAACAGACGGGGATGTCAAGCCCTATGGATCCATATACTACTACTCGCGCCCACCAGTTCTTATAACTGGTAGTTACTAGTTACCAAAGTTAAGGGATTTTTGGTTCAAACTCAGTGTAGAATTTAGTATGTACTTGTATCCATTGCGTTTAAAATAAATTGCATGTATTCTCAGCCCAAAAATGTAAAGGGTAAAAGGGATCATATGAAACTCAACTTATCAGCATATAAAGTCATTCATCGTAATGTGATCGAAACTCAGAGTATCGAATAACCATAGATCTCAACGTATCAATATTGAGATTTAATATTGAAGAAAAGTACGTAGACGTAACGGAGATGATAAACACTAGGTTTGATTCACAAATATACCCCCGAACATTACCCATAACCTCTTTGGCAATAACTCATAATTTCCTTAACTCTAGCTTGCTCGTAAACTTGTTTTGAAATCTTTTGGACATAACCTCGTCGTAGTATTTTATGTATAATACTAATAATATTACTAATAAAAATAATAAGATTAATAATAATAATAATAATCTTAATAATATATATATATATATATATATATTTAAGAGACAGAGAGATTTTGAGAAAAAAAATAAATATATTCGAACAAAACTTGCGAGCTTTATAGACCTGGCCTGATTTCCACTGCCATGCGATCACATGGCTGGGCAGTGTAATTCCCATGCGATCGCATGGGAAACTTTTCCAGCTCACAATGTTTTGGCAACTAGCTCGTCGACATATTTATATAATATATATAATATATAATTTAAATTAATTAATTATATATTATATTTTATTCTCGTGCATAGTTGATTTGTAATTTTTGTTTCGATAAGTCGTACGTCGTCAATCGACTTATGTCCCGGTTCCGGTTTTTCCAATGTCCCTTCGTACGCTGAGAAAACTTGTACATTACATTTTGGGACACGTACCTTAGTCAAAATATAGCCTTAAATTATCCCTAAATTATATCACTCAAAATATAACTTATACATTTGAGTGTTTTGGTCATTTACATCTATAAATCATCATCTCGCTATTTGTTAAAATACATTTTAAAATAGTGTTTACTGTAGCAATTCACTGTAGCAAAGTCAATTTCACTGTAGCAAGTAGTGATTTTCGAAAACACTGTAGCATTTTGAGTACTGTAGCAATTTGAAAATACTGTAGCAAATTAGTGTTTTACTGGTTCATCTTAAATGCTTTAGTTAACTTATCTAAATATCAATCGAATCAATAAACGAATGTTACTATCGTTTACTAAATAACTTGAAATTATATATATGTATATATCTTTTTAATATACATAAATCAGTTTTTAAATACACATTGGAAGTTATTTATAAATAAATTTTAATAATAAATATTCCAACTTATCATATATATTCAAATAGATATTTAAACCAATAAGTTTAATGTACGGTCTCAAACAATTAATACATTGTTACCTTTTCAAATTATAGTATATATGTATCTATTTATATATAATTGTTCGCGAATCGTCGAAAACAACCGAAGGGTATTTAAATATATAAAAGTAGTTCAAAAATTTTGAGATTCAGTTTTACAGACTTTGCTTATCGTGTCAGAAATGTTAATCATACAAAGATTAAGTTTAAATTTGGTCAAAAATTTCCAGGTCATCACATAATCATGTTGTATATTATATGTATTGTAGTGTGCTTGTACCTTTATGTTCTATGTAAAAATTTCTTGTATTGTTTGTTAATTATCTTTTACGAATCTAATCCTTGTCTATTTTACAGTATAAAAACAAAATGGACGTTAAGGGTAGACAACCGAATATTTTAGAAGATCTACCAGAGGATATGATTGAGGAAATCTTGTCTAGAGTCGGTCAGAATTCATCAGCACAATTAATTATGGCAAAATTAACTTGTCAAACATTTGAAAGACTTTCCAGAAATACCTTAGTTTATAAAAGGCTTTCCTTTGATAGGTGGGGTATATCACATTGGGGAGACCGTAAATTACGCCGTGTTTTCTTTAAAGCGTTAAATGCGGGGAACCCAAATGCAATTTTGTGCTACGGGTTAAGAACCTATTTTGACTCAACATATCCCAACATAGGATTTCGTAAATTAGAAAGAGCTTCTAACATGCAACATAAAGAAGCATATTATGCTTACGGGTTATTCATGTTCGCTTCTTACCAAAATGAGAAAAAGAACATCGGATTTCAACTTTTAAATAAAACCTTCCCACAAGTGACGGATTCAGTAGTTGGGGTGAGAAACAAGGGTTTTAGATTAATACGGGGCTGTTGGACATTACGAAACCCTCGTCCTTTTGATGAAATTACAACATGCTGCCTAGCCAATGGTCATAACGGTTATTTTCCACAAGACCAAGGATGGGAAGTCGTCTTAGTAAAACCAGAATGCATGACTTGTTTCTGGACTTATGAATTACGTGTCTTTATTTCCTTTGCTGAACAACTTGCGTATTAACTAGGTTTATCTTCAAAACTGTCCTGTATCAAAGTGTACTATATTTCATGTTATATGTAATATAGCGAAGTTGTAAATTTGAAGAATATTTGTATGTGATATATTATTATAATCAGTTTTTCATATGGAATTATAGTAGTTGAATTGTATATTAGCTACTAAGTATGAACTTAACGGGTAGGTATTACCCGAATTTAAACTTATAAAACGCTAATATGAAGAAAAAGCTTTTATAAATGAGTTCATATTATGCTATGAAATACTATTGACTACTCTCAATATTCTGTATGATTAACTCGATTCAGTTGGCTATTTTGAAGGAAATGGCACCGACTACTCGACACACCATGAATATGAGCGAAGAGGAATTTCGTACCTTTCTTGCTGCAAACATAGCCGCAGTACAGGCTGCGCTACATACCAACAATAACTCTGAATCTAGCAATGCAGCTAACGGCGCAAGAAATCGTGTAGGATGCTCCTACAAAGAATTCACTGCCTGCAAACCTTTGGAATTTGATGGAACCGAAGGACCAATTGGATTGAAACGGTGGATCGAGAAAGTCGAATCGGTGTTTGCCATAAGTAAGTGTACTGAAGAGGACAAAGTTAAGTACGCTACACATACCTTCACAGGTACTGCGTTAACGTAGTGGAACACCTATCTTGAACAGGTAGGACAAAATGCTACTTACGCACTACCATGGTCAGCATTCAAGCAATTGATGAACCAGCAGTACCGTCCTAGAAACGAAGTCAATAAACTCAAGGCAGAACTTAGAGAGTTACGAACATAAAGGTTCGACATTACCACGTATGAATGACGATTCACAGATTTATGCCTATTGTTTCCAAGAGCGTTTGAAGATGAAGAAGAGAAGATCGACGCGTTTGTAAAAGGGTTACCAGTAAGGATTCAAGAAGATGTGAGTTCACACGAGCCCGCTTCCATACAAAAGGCGAGTCGAATGGCTCATAAACTCATAAATCAGATTGAGGGAAGAATTAAAGAGCAGGTGGCTGAAGAAGCCAACATGAAACAATTCAAGAGGAAGTGGGAGGAAAACGGTGACAAGAGTCACCAGTACAATAACAATAACAATTACAACCACAATCGCAACAACTATCCCAACAACCGCAACAACAATCGCAACAATAACCGCAATCCTAATAATAACTACAACAAATATCCCAACAACAATAACAACTACAACAACCATTTCAACAACAATAACAATCTCAACAACAACCTCAATAACAACAACGGCAACAAAAACCAAAAACAGCCATGTCATAGGTGTGAAGAAAATCATCAGGGGTTTTGCACGACATTTTGCAACAGGTGTAAAAGAAATGGTCATAGCGCGACAAAGTGTGAGGTCTACGGACCAAAGTTTAACAGAGTTAAAGGAACAAATAATGTCGGAACAAGTAATGCCGAAATGAATAGTGTCGGAGCAAGTAATACCAACGCTATATGTTATAAATGTGGAAACCCGGGCCACATTATTAGAAATTTCCCGAATCAGGGGAATACTAATGGGCAGGGCCATGGAAGAGTTTTCAATATTAATGCGACAGAAGCACAGGAAGACCCGGAGCTTGTTACGGGTACGTTTCTTATTGACGATAAATCTGCTTATGTTTTATTTGATTCGGGTACGGATAGAAGCTATATGAGTAGAGAATTTTATGCTAAATTAAGTTGCCCATTGACGCCTTTGGATAGTAAATTTTTACTCGAATTAGCAAACGGTAAATTAATTTCAGCAGATAATATATGTCGGGAGAAAGAAATTAAACTGGGGGATGAAATGTTTAAAATTGATTTAATACCAGTCGAGTTAGGGAGTTTTGACCTAATAATTGGCATGGACTGGTCGAAAAAGGTGAGAGAAGAGGTCGTTTATTACAAAAATGCGATTCGCATTATGCGTGAAAAAGAAAAACCTTTAATGCTGTACAGAGAAAAGAACATCGCGAAGTTAAATCTTATTAGTAGTTTGAAGGCTCAAAAACTAATAAGAAAAGGTTGTTACGTCATTCTAGCACACATCGAGGAAGTTAAACCTGAAGAAAAGAACATCAGTGATGTTCCCATCGCAAAAGAATTTTCTGATGTATTTCCGAAAGAATTACCGGGATTACCCCCACATCGATTCGTTGAATTTCAAATAGACCTTGTACCAGGAGCTACAGCAATAGCTCGTGCTCCATACAGACTCGTACCCAGCAAAATGAAAGAATTACAAAGTCAGTTACAGGAACTATTAGAGCGTGGTTTCATTCAACCAAGTACATCACCATGGGGAGCTTCCGTTCTGTTTATCAAGAAGAAAGATGGTACATTCAGGTTGTGTATCTACTACTGATAGTTGAACAAACTTACCATCAAGAACCGTTACCCATTACCGAGAATCGACGACTTATTTGATCAACTACAAGGCTCGTCGGTTTATTCGAAGATCAATTTACGTTCTGGATATTACCAAATGCGGGTGAAAGAGGATGACATTCCGAAGACTGCTTTTAGGACACGTTACGGTCATTACGAGTTTATAGTTATGCCGTTTGGATTGACTAACGCACCAGCTATGTTCATGGACCTCATGAACCGAGTGTGTGGGCCATAAATTGACAAGTTTGTCATTGTTTTCATCGATGACATACTTATTTACTCGAAGAATGATCAAGAGCACGAAGAACATTTGAGAAAAGTGCTAGAGGTTCTGAGAAAAGAAAAACTGTACGCTAAGTTTTCAAAGTGTGCATTTTGGTTGGAAGAAGTTCAATTCCTCGGTCATATAGTGAACAAAGAAGGTATTAAGGTGGATCCAGCAAAGATTGAAACTGATGAAAAGTGGAAAACCCCGAAAACTCCGAAACACATACTCCAATTTTTAGGGCTAGCTGGTTATTACAGGAGTTTATCCAAGATTTTTCCAAAATAGCAAAACCCTTGACTGCATTAACGCATAAAGGGAGGAAATTTGAATGGAAGGATGAACAAGAAAAAACGTTTCAATTGTTGAAGAAAAAGTTAACTACGGCACCTATATTGTCATTACCTGAAGGGAATGATGATTTTGTGATATATTGTGACACCTCAAATCAAGGTCTCGGTTGTGTATTAATGCAACAAACGAAAGTAATTGCTTATGCGTCTAGACAATTGAAGATTCACGAGCAGAATTATGCGACGCATGATTTCGAATTAGGCGCGGTTGTTTTTGCATTAAATACTTGGAGGCACTACTTATATGGGGTCAAAAGTATTATATATACCGACCACAAAAATCTTCAACACATATTTAATCAGTAACAACTGAACATGAGGCAGCGCAGATGGATTGAATTATTGAATGATTACGACTTTGAGATTCGTTATCACCTGGGGAAGGCAAATGTGGTAGCCGACGCCTTGAGCAGAAAGGACAGAGAACCCATTCGAGTAAAAGCTATGAATATAATGATTCACACTAACCTTACTGCTCAAATAAAGGAGGCGCAACAAGGAGTTTTAAAAGAGGGAAATTTAAAGGATGAAATACCCAAAGGATCGGAGAAGCATCTTAATATTCGGGAAGACGGAACCCGGTATAGGGCTGAAAGAATTTGGGTACGAATGTTTAGAGATATGAGAGAAATGGTACTTAGAGAAGCTCATAAAACCAGATACTCAATACATCCTGGAACGGGGAAGATGTACAAGGATCTCAAGAAATATTTTTGGTGGCCGGGATAGAAAGCCGATGTTGCTAAATACATAGGAGAATGTTTGACGTGTTCTAAGGTCAAAGCCGAGCATCAGAAACCATCAGGTCTACTTCAACAACCCAAAATCCCGGAATGGAAATGGGAAAACATTACCATGGATTTCATCACTAAATTGCCAAGGACTACAAGTGGTTTTGATACTATTTGGGTAATAGTTGATCATCTCACCAAATTAGCACACTTCCTACCAATAAGAGAAGATGACAAGATGGAGAAGTTAGCATGACTATATTTGAAGGAAGTCATCTCCAGACATGGAATACCAATCTCTATTATCTCTGATAGGGATGGCAGATTTATTTCAAGATTCTGGCAGACATTACAGCAAGCATTAGGAACTCGTCTAGATATGAGTACTGCCTATCATTCACAAACTAATGGACAGAACGTAAGAATGATACAAACGCTTGAAGTCATGCTACGAGCATGTGTTATTGATTTCGGAAACTCGAAACGGTATATATAACGATTATCGTTATAACAAAGTCTTACTAAATACATATGAATCATATTAAGATGTTGATACACTATGTTTAATCATGGTAAATTATAAGTAAACATGTCATTAAGTGTATTAATAATGAACTACATATGTAAAAACAAGACTACTAACTTAATGATTTCGAAACGAGACATATATGTAACGATTATCGTTGTAACAACATTTAACAGTATATATATCATACTAAGATATATTAATATATCATAATATCATGATAATGTATTAATTTAACATCTCTTTAGATATAATAAACAATGAGTTAACAACATTTAACAAGATCGTTAACCTAAAGGTTTCAAAACAACATTTACATCTAACGACTAACGATGACTTAACGACTCAGTTAAAATGTATATACATGTAGTGTTTTAATATGTATTCATACACTTTTTGAAAGACTTCAAGACACTTATCAAAATACTTCTACTTAACAAAAATGCTTACAATTACATCCTCGTTCAGTTTCATCAACAATTCTACTCGTATGCACCAGTATTCGTACTCGTACAATACACAGCTTTTAGATGTATGTACTATTAGTATATGCACTCCAATTATCAGCTCTTAGCAGACTATGTGAGTCACCTAACACATGTAGGAACCATCATTTGGCAACTAGCATGAAATATCTCATAAAATTACAAAAATATTAGTAATCATTCATGACTTATTTACATGTAAACAAAATTACACATCCTTTATATCTAATCCATATACCAATGACCAAAAACACCTATAAACACTTTCATTCTTCAATTTTCATCATCTAATTGATCTCTCTCAAGTTCTATCTTCAAGTTCTAAGTGTTCTTCATAAATTCTATAAGTTCTAGTTTCATAAAATCAAGAATACTTCCAAGTTTGCTAGCTTACTTCCAATCTTGTAAAGTGATCATCCAACCTCAAGAAATCTTTCTTATTTACAGTAATATATCTTTATAATACAAGGTAATACTCATATTCAAACTTTGATTCAATTTCTATAACTATAACAATCTTATTTCGAGTGGAAATCTTACTTGAACTTGTTTTCGTGTCATGATTCTGCTTCAAGAACTTTCAAGCCATCCAAGGATCCTTTGAAGCTAGATCTATTTTTCTCATTTCCAGTAGGTTTATCCATAAAACCTGAGGTAGTAATGATTTTCATAACATCATTCGATTCATATATATTTAACTACCTTATTCGAAGGTTTAAACTTGAAATCACTAGAACATAGTTTAGTTAATTCTAAACTTGTTCGCAAACAAAAGTTAATCCTTCTAAATTGACTTTTAAAATCAACTAAAAACATGTTATATATCTATATGATATGCTAACTTAATGATTTAAAACCTGGAAATACGAAAAACACCGTAAAACCGGACATACGCCGTCGTAGTAACACCGCGGGCTGTTTTGGGTTTGATAATTAAAAACTATGATAAACTTTAATATAAAAGTTGTTCTTCTGGGAAAATGATTTTTCTTATGAACATGAAACTATATCCAAAAATCATGGTTAAGCTCAAAGTGAAAGTATATTTTTTTCAAAATGGTCATCAAGACATCGTTCTTTCAACTGAAATGACTACCTCTTACAAAAATGACTTGTAACTTATATTTCTAACTATAAACCTATACTTTTTATATTTAGATTCATAAAATAGAGTTCAATATGAAATCATAGCAATTTGATTCACTCAAAACGGATTTAAAACGAAGAAGTTATGGGTAAAACAAGATTGGATATTTTTTTATTGTTGTAGCTACGGGAAATATTGTAACAATTCTATACAAATCATATCCTAGCTAACTTATATTGTATTATACATGTATTCTAATATATTATGTAATCTTGGGATACCATAGACACGTATGCAAATGTTTTGACATATCATATCGATCCATGTATATATATTATTTAGAACAACCATAGACACTCTATATGCAGTAATGTTGGAGTTAGCTATACAGGGTTGAGGTTGATTCCAAAAATATATATACTTTGAGTTGTGATATAGCCTGAGACGTGTATACACTGGTGATGTGTTAAGACGTAACCCTTAAAATGTAGACAATATGCTTAATAATTAACACATAATACAGGCAACTAAAACCCGATCAAGTAGTAACTAGCAAGTAAATTGACCAGTTCGATCCACAGGGAGAAGTTTGTTTTAAGGATTTTACAACGATTAATTATTCTAAGGGGGGGGGGGGGGGTTGTGTTTGACGTTGTATTTTCGTTTAATGAAACAGTAAATAAATATAATGAATAACAAGAATGAGAATGCGGTGTTTACTTCTATGCTTGATAAATGACAGGGATTGTTCTTTTATAATTAAAATCGTTATGTGATAGTAACAATAGAGCAGTTTATATCAATTTCACAATTTCTATAAACTTAAGAACTATGTTTAATCAACAGGATTCTTTCTTGGTTAAATTCACATAAAATCTAGTTTACTAAGATCACTCTAAGTAAACTACACGATTGTAAAACCTAAATATCATTCAATTACCATCCTACACTCACATGTAGATGTCTAAATCACTAGGTGTTCAAGTACAAGTTATAACCAATGATAAACTCACATAAATTAAGTCACAACTCGTATAATTGAACTAGGATATAAAGATAGTTACAACAATGGATTTCTCGAAAGAACATGATGATTTAGATTGATTTAACTAACTAGACCCAACCCGGTTAAACTCACGTAAAACCTAAACTACAACAATTACTTGAGGTAATTTCATGACTATGTTGTTTTGGAACTCCTTCAATTACCGGATTAAACACATAACGAAATTACTTAAGCTTATGTATCTTACCGTCAAGATTACTAGTTGTATTGAAGCATAAATTGTTCACCGAGTTAACTCACATTAATAGGTTTGCAATTTATGTAATTGAAGTGATGAACTAAACAATCATAACTATGGTTCTTGTAGTTGGACTAGATGATTTAATCAATCAAACATATATATAACTAGCATAACATCAAAGTATAGAACAATCCCAAGCCATAAATCTTACATTGAAGCAAACACACAAGGCTTTTAGCCTAACCTAATCATAATAGAACTAATGGAACAGTAAATATAATTTGAATTCATGTTTAAAAGATATAGAACAATAATACCAATTGAGATGAATAACTCTAGCTTAATCCTGATGTTGAAAGAGTGAAGATTGCCTTGTAGCCTTCCTTGAGCCTTGAAAATCGTACTAGAACTGAGGGAGAATGTAATAGTGAAGGTGTATCAAGTATGTAACCAAAGGCTCCATTAAATAGGCTCAAAAGTTAGGTATTTTGGCCAGAAAGTGACCAGATGCGCCGCATCTCTTTGGGATGCGCCGCATTTCTTTAAGTTAAGTAGATTCCAGCTAGATTCTGCACTCAGAACTGTCGGCAGGGGATCAGATGCACCGCATCTGTCTTGGATGCACCGCATCCCTCTCAGATGCGCCGCATCTGGTGCTGCTTTGGTCCAGAAATCCTAATGCTCCGCATCTGAAACTGTCGGGAGTTATTTGGCGCAGAGATGCCCCGTATCTGAGGTAGATGCGCCGCATTTGGACCTGTTTTAGTAGTTTCGGGCTGTTTTACGCGTTCAATCTTCGTTTTGACTCTGTTTTCGCTGTTGGTCTTCATTTATTCAATCACAAAGAACTTTTACAAATATACATGAATTACAATACATACGTACAACAATTACATACAAATTGATATTAAATCGGATCGGAATAACGACAATAAACATGTATGATTTTGGCGTTATCAAAATCCCCACACTTAAACCTTGCTTGTCCTCAAGCAAGACTTACAAGAAATCAAAATTTACTATAGTAAACACACGCATTTAATTAAGAACAAAAAAAAAATGGGAATCACACTCACTCGATATAGTATTCAAGACACACAAGTTATTTTGGAACACAATAACTCACACTATATGGAACACACACTCGGATCACAATATATACACACTCACACTTTTTATTTCACACACGAATCAAACTCACGCGTTTTGAGTATACACACACCTTTGGAGTACACACGCTTTTATTTATTTCACAATGTAATACACACACTTTGAGTACATACACGAAATGAAATTACACCAAAGTCGAAAGGTGGGTTTTAAAGTCCACATTTCTTAAAAATTTAGATCCTTAGGGAAATTAGGACCTTTGCGAAAAATCTTTTATATTTTGAAAATTAGACATGTTAGTTTTTACACTAACAAGTTTTCCAGTTTTAATCTCAAAGTCCGGTAGAGGGTAACTAAAAACCGAAGCCTCAGTTGGCGCTTAGCAAGCTACTCACCCCCATGATTGAAGTATCATGGAACTTGAAATCGGATGTCCTAAAAATGGTTTTACACAATATAGTTCATAAAATAGCATAAGTTTTAGAAGAAACTATATCATGTCCAAATATCATCGGTGAACCATGAGTTTGCACACCTCAATTTGTTATAGCATATGTATGTTGACCGCGGTTAACATAGATGCAGTTGATCTTTACGGAGATCATCTATCTGGGGATTAGATTCATTAGTCTTAATAGCTAATTTGCAATGTGGCCCCCCATTGTACGAGACAGATCCATCTCATGGTTAGGATAAGTCTGACCACCAAAAACCCTGTTTGATTCTGAAGTGAGGTGGATTTCCAGCCGATGATAGAGATGACTTTTCAAGATTTTTCGTCAACCTACAGCTGTTCTGGACTACATCTTCTAACATAAGTTAGCAAGTGTGTCATATTGGAAGACTTGACTTCCTTCACAATCATTACATAGATGAGCATTGGATTAGATTGTTAGAACAACAAATTACTTGATGATTCTTTTCATTCAGAATGTGGTATAGCATGCTGATTATATCTTTTATATGACTACTAGTTTTATGATTTTTAACAAAATAAACTCAATCATTTGGTTGTTTCTTAATTTGTTTTGTGATAATAATTTCGGTGTATACACCTAGTTTTAAAATCTACAAATTTTAAACAAAATTTTTAAAATTTGAATTTATGAAGATAAAAGTTAAAAAAATTTCACCATTTTAAGCCTTTTTAACCAAAATCAAAAACCCGAAAGAATTTATAACTTCCTCCCCACACTTGAGTTCATATATCGCCCTCGTGACATGAAAGTAGAAAAATTTAAATTCGAGAGGGTTAAAGAGTGTAAGAGAGTTTATTACTTTCAAGGTCCAAAACCGAAGTTCACGGGATGATGGCGCTGAACTGAATGCCAGCATAAGAACATCATCCACTTCTTACAACCACAAAACAATCACCAATCAAGTATGTGCTGAACTTACTGCCAGTCTTTGTAAAAAAATGCAGCATATAGCACAATGTTCACCTGTATCAATTCAAACAAAGCAAACATTTCATAGAAACAATGGGGTTGTACTCCGTGTACCGAAAACCCCACACCTAATTAATAAAGTTATTCAAATTACAAACGTCCAACATACTATTAAGTTATTACACACCAAACATGAAATTAAATTGTTTTTCAAACAAACCAACATCATTCAAACCTTTCACACACTTCACGAATAATCACGTCAACTTCAGAAGAATCCCCAAAAAGAGTTACTTGGACTAGCTCCACCTTCGTTTTGGTTTGCCGTGTCGTCGTCCTGGAATATTGAAGGGTTGTACCCCAGATAAGTTGCTTAAGCAGGGACGACAGCAGTGTCTTCATTAAGCGGGTTAGGGGGTATGCAGGAGGAGGATAAGGCAAAGGATATGGATCACCCATTCGAACCCATGGTTCGTATGCAGGCCAAGGAGAGGGGGTATAGTTAGCGGGATCTGCAGCGTATGACACGGTCTATTCATGTATTCAGTTAAGCTAATTTTGCTGCCCCGTTTGAGTGTACCACGTTCTATCATTCCCTACATCAATGTACTGTTGCATCTCCCTGTTACGTGTATCATAGTGATCAATTACCTTTTGAGTGTTTCGATCATTATGGAGTCACAAATCTAAAAATTATCGCGTCATGTAAGCCTCCCAATCATTTCCCGGACCCGAACTACTTCCAACATTCGGCTGTGGATCTGGCTACGGTAGTGGTTGTTGCGGTTGCCTGTAATCGGGATCCACATACCTAGTTAGAAGGCCGTTCGACCCCCTCATCAAAATGTTTACCCTTGTATAACTTACTCTATCAAAGGCAATCATATGTTTCTCCTCTAACCCACTTGTATTGATACGAAAATGTTGGGCAATCCTGGTTACAAAATGGCCGCCCATAAGTGGTGTAATATTTTTCCTTTCTTCGAGAAGGAAAGTGAGAATCATTCGTGGAATATGAACATGGGTGTGATCCATTATCACGTGAATGTACCAGATATCCAAGTTGGTAATTTTTTCGCTACTGTCTTTTCGACAGTTTATGGTACTTTAAATGAATCTTTGAACGCATCGATGCTCGTAAGTATGTAGCTTGCTACAAGTCTACTTGCTTGCACTATATACGCTATTCTGAATGATTAAAAGAGAAAACATAGACTATAACCCGATTAAAGTAATTTTGCATCAATGACTGTGGCAACCCTTCATAGATATCCAATGCCTTTACAAATTGTAGCAGTGTTAATGTCCGGTCTTGTCCTCCAAGCCGAAATCTCATAAAGGTGTTTGATGTTGGCGAAGAATAATCAACTCTCAGTGAACCAATGAATTCCTTGGTTAAGAGTGGGTACACTTTTTCTTCCATTCTGAACAAGTTTTCCCATGCATGTATTCGATGGCCTTGATATGTTACCCGAAAAAGGTTACGAAAGGTTTGCAATTCACCGGCTTCTTCCAACGGTGACCAATCAATATATTTACCCGGGTATACATCTTTGTGCAAAAGTGTCTTCATCCGTTCATGATATTTCGGATGCCTCATAACCGCGTTGATCCATGGATCCGGAGTGGTTAATCCACGGACATTTAATTGCTGGTTGTCAATATCCATTTCTTCTTCCACAATATTTTCTTCGTCACTCGTGTCCGGATCTCTAATTGCCGGGCCTTTTTGCTTCTTTGATTTTGGGTTTGATGATGATGCTCTAGTCTACATAAAAACACAACAAAACCAAACAAACAAAACAACAAACCAAGTTGATTAGCATTAAAGAAATTCAAAACATCTTTCATATTGCACAAGCCAAAACCATGTAGAACATGTTATATCTTACGCATTACACAAACTCTCATGTCAAACATAATTCTATCATGGATGTACTTATATCATTTTTAACAAACATGTACTAGTATGACTCTTAATCTTTATCACTTCATAAGTTCAATCATATCTAGCATAATTAGTTTCACCAAAATAAGTATATGGAACCATTAGCATTCATCAATAAGCATGTCAAACAATATGCAATCAATGGTTATCATACATTTAGACACTAAAGTCGACTCAAGTATACAATTTCATCAAAAAGTCTAAGCATACAATACTTAACTTCCGCAAATAAAACTTTTCAATTCGAACAAACACTAAGTTAAGGCATATATGAGTTTAGCATAATCAATGAATTGCTTTAATTCCACTTAGAACACTCACTAGTTAACAAAAGTCAAAATCCCCAATTCAAGAACCCTAATTCTTAATTTATTCAAAATCATGTGTTTCAAAAAGGGTTCAAGGCAAATTGCTAGTGTAAGCTAGTAATTAAACTTCAAAAGATCTCAATTTAATCAATTAATGGTCAAAATTTTCGAAACCCCCAAATTCATGAAGAACCCTAATTTGTAAAGTAAATTTTTAAACAATTAATCATGAAATTCGAGCATGAATAAGGATTAGTATCAACAATATAAGCATAAAATGACCAAAAACATGAAGATTCAAACATCCCCACACTTAGAACAAGCTAAATCCGAATTTGAGAATGAAGAACACAAGAATCATGAAGAAATGAAGATTAATCTTACCTTTCTCATGTTGATAGACGGATTAGATGCTCAAAGATGGGTCTAATCGGTTGAGAGAAAATGAGATGAAAGTCGGAGTTGTAGGTGAAAAAATGAATACAATTGATAAACTCCCGTATTTGTGCAAAAAAAATAGGCAGACTCCAACAATCAGACATAGATGCGGCGCATCTGGAGCAGATGCGGCGCATCTGGCTCAGATGCGGCGCATCTGAAGTAGATACGGCGCATCTCTTGGCCAAAAAGCGGCGCATGACCCAATCTCAGCGCATTTAAAACTGTCGGGATTTTTCTTGTCTTCAGATGCAGCACATCCCTTACAGATGCAGCGCATCTGGCCCTGTTGCACCAGTTTTTGATGTTTTTTCGCGTATTAAACATTGCGGAAGGTCCCTAAACAACTTGGTTCGTACTAAAACTCGAAAAATCACTTAAAAACAATCAATCGTAAGAAACGAGATGCACGAATGAGACTATGTACACGTTGTGAAGTTTATTAGTGAGTCATTCACGCGACTCCTTCCCAAGCTAATTAGCGTTGGGGGAGAAAGTGATGTCATCTTGAACCATGGTATCAACTCCATCAAAATAGAGTTTTAATCGATGACCATTCACTTTAAAAGTATTTCCGTTTCCAAACAACTCAACATATCCCGATGGAAATGCCTGTTTCACCAAATAAGGTCCCGACCATCGGGACTTCAACTTTCTGGGAGAAAATTTAAACCGTGAGTTAAAAACCAAAACCTTATCACCGGTTTTAAACTCTTTCACTTCTTTCAATCGGGCATCATGCCACC